>NW_020854203.1:276771-576771 GCF_000972845.2 Larimichthys crocea | reverse complement strand
GTCATCCTGGTAGTGCTGGTGATCCAGGTGATCGGAGTGCTTCTCGTGCAGCCCAGAAGTGCCTCAGAGGGGATCTGGTGGACCGTGTTCTTCATCCATGTCATCTACACTCTGCTGCCCGTCAGGATGCGCGCCGCGGTCATCACTGGAGTTATTCTTTCCGCCATCCACGTGGCTGTTTCTTGGATGTTAAACGGCATGGACAGCTTTCTGTGGAAACAGGTATGTAGACTGATGTGCTTTGCTCAGAAACTTTTAGAATAATGTGCACAGAGAGCCGGGATTCCACGCATACACTGTGCGCAATAACGCACAGCAGAACATTTCTATAAAAGCTTCTTGCGCTGTCAAATAAGATTACAAGCAGTATGTTAATAAGTAGCCTGCACTCTATTAGTGTAGTGTTGTGGCTGCTAAAAGTTCCTCTCAGTGGTGGCATGCGGACTCTGTAAGGGGCTGAGAAAACTAAAAAAAGGGGGCACCACCACCTCATGGAAGATAAATTCTTCACACACCCACTTGTGTGCACAAGAAGGCGCAAAACATTGAATGCGGCTGAGGTGAGACTGTCCTAAATCATATTAAAAATAAGACAAAGATGTGTTTGTTGTAGAGAAGATTTGTTTCCAGCGTGTCCATTCAAAACAAGTTTAAACACAAGTTTGTGCCATCAGACTTGGTCCTGATCTATATCTTTTGAGGGGCAGGAGGTCCAAAGTTTCATTTCTAGCTAAAGATTATTGCACTAACTAAGTCATCTTTTAGATCATCCGGAGGTGAGGTGCACTTTAGCTGATCAGAGAGGCATTTTGGGATAATTACAGAAGCAAATGAGTAGTATTGAGGGGCATTTGGGGGTAAAAAAAAAAAAAAAAGATGCTTGGAAGCAACTCTTGAGTTTTTCTTTTGCAAAAGTGGCATTAAAGGGAGCTTTTTTCAGTCCAGTAACTTCTCCTGCAGCTGCAGGCTGTTTCTTCAACAAACCCATTAAATGACTGGGCTGACAAATTAAGCTTGTGATTGGAAGACAAAGACTTTGCTGTGAGATATAGCTGCCGGTTGCCACGGAAACTATATCAGCTGCCTTGTTGCTCCTCAGGCGTGAAGACAACTATAGGTTTCAGCACATTTCCATCTATATTAACTGCAGTCAGATCTTTCCCTTTTGCTTCACGATGCACCGTGACACAGCAGCGGTCAAACATATGGAGCTCTCAAGTTCATTAGGGGTGAACAGTAATTGCTGCAGTACACAGAGGCTTTTCTGTCAGGATGGATTACGTGACTGCTCTTTGTGTATTATAGTATTTCCGTCACTGATGCTTCCATGTAATAACCATTTTGAGAACTCATTAGAAAGCAGAGGATGTTTATCTGACATTTGGGGTTTCATGTTTAAGCAACACCTAATATAAATCCTCCTCTCAGCCTCTTAATGTTGACCCTAAAGCATATTTCTAAACACATATATGGATCATATTTAGGACTAATTAAGTGAAGAGAAAACTGCAGGATAGATACCTGAAATCCAAGCTGTTGTAAAGAAGAAAACTGGGTTTGCTCTTTGCTTTGGAAAGACTGATTTTGGGTTGTTCGTTTGACTTTGTGTGGACTTACAATGAGCTTACAGTCGATCATTTCATGAGATATTGTTTTAATGTGCTGCTGAGCTTTTGTGTTCCTCATAAAATCCCAAAGCCTTGGGTCGTGTTTTTGCAACAGCAGCATTACTTTCAATTTCAAAACATTTCTCTAATGCTGGTGGACTGTGTCTGTAATGAAGGCGCTTGCACAAATGGCTTTAATTTCCCACCATTAGTTAAAGGCACACTTAATTGCATCGTCAACCGAGTTGTGAGACTCTGTATTAACCCCAAACTGTGCTCTCTGCTGTGTGTTTCCGTGCATGTGTGTTGTTGTAAGTCATAGCTCTGTTGCTCCTCACTTCCACCTCATTGTTTTGGCTGTTCACTCAATGAAACAGTTCTATCAGGCCTTTTGCATTTTCTCTAACAACAAGGCTCTTCTGAAGTGCTTTTGTAAAGAATGGATATGGAGACAGTTCGCTTTTGTTAATGTCTTTTGCATCTATGGACCTCCCTGAAAGGAGATAGTATAACACAAAAGCCTTTTATCCTTGAATTTTTGAACACACAATCTGGCCAAAAGTATCCATGTGTACAGACTTTTGTTTTTGTTTTGTTGTGCTTTTGGTCTGGGCTGTTTGGGATTGGGCCCTTTTGTTCAAATGAAGTTCAGTGAACTTCCAACTATGTGGTGAGGCCCCAACAGTTCATAAAAGAAATGGTTTATCCGGTTTAGTGTAGTTCCATCCAACACCTTTTGGGATGAATTACCCTTATCAGCCAACATTAGTGGTTGTATCTCTCCACTGAGGTTTCATTGTTCACCGGAAGCTTTCAGAAACTTTGTTTCACTTGGGGTTGAGAAGGCAATGACTACGACTGCCCCCAGCCGCAGAAAGAATGAAGGTTTCTTCCAACTGATGGCCCGATTGATGTGTAGCCCCAGAGGGAACCCGGGGCTGCTGCAAGGTGCGTTCAAACTGTCGATGATCAGTGTCCAGCAATTCACGTTAGTTCTTGCAGCAAGCTTTGTTCTTCGTCCATGCAGGAGCCGAGTTGTCACATTTTTTTGTTTTGGTTATGAGGCCAAAGATTTTTTTTTCAAAGTGGGACAAACAAACTGCAGTTTGTCGACATTATTGTGTTGAATTATATTACTTGTTAAATATATGCATCTAGCTCATTTATGATCACTGTATCAACCAAAACTTTGAGGAAGTACAAAGCTTCTTGTCTTTATTTTGTACCTGTATTGCTGTAGCATTCCTTGTCCTTCATCGAGAGTTTATTGGAGACTGGAGTAATGCTCTTATTACTGAATGGGAGTAAATCCCTGCTGCCACGTTCCAAGATTTTGTGGAAAGCCTTCCCATAAGAGTGGAGGCTGTCTTAGCAGCATAATCACGATTATATGGATGTAGTGTTCAGGTCTCTATATACCTTTGTATAAATAAATTGTGGGTACTATATTTACTTTTGAAGCCTTAAATAAGCTTGTACATGAGCTACCTAAGAAAAGAAATCACAAGTTATAAACAGAAAATATCCCACACTGCATCTGGGTGATCAGTAGTGTGACTTTAGAAGGAGAACATTAAGCATTTAAAAACCCAATGAAAGCGTGTCAACAGCTACTTGTTCAGTCATCATAAACGTGCAAAGAATGTGTTCAACACAGGAAAGGATGTAGGATTGAACTTTTTTTCATCCTTTGTTTCTTTTGGAAGTCTAATGTTTGGTTATATAAGCAAAAAAGCAGGCTGATGGTTTAGTTTTTTAGTGTGAATGGCATGTGACTTTGCATCTATTTGTGTTTTCTGTGAAAGCCACATTCTCATTTGATGTGTTGATGTGAGCGTGTGGGAACGAGCTGCTGTATTTGTTGTTCTTTTCCTCACCATGCTGTTGTTTTTAGCATATCTGTTCTCTACTGTTTGCATAGGACCCGACTCCTCTCTCAGATAAACCACTGCTGTTTACGTGAGATAACCATGAAAATGCCTTTTCTTGTGCTAGGGCTCCAAGGAATATGCTGAGTTTCCCAAAGTCTTGGGAAATGCAATGCCAGTCAACCTTACAACCTTTCCTAAATGTTCCATTTCATTAGCCTGAACAGTTGTACTGGACATCACATCCATGCAAAACTAAAATGGGGTTTCACTTTCATTTTTAACATTGATACAGGTGTTTATTTTTGTGTTTGGGCCGTTACAGGGACAACTCTTTTAACTCTGTTAATTGAACTAGTAAAAGTTTGTCCAAATGTCTTTTCACTTGTGGACCCACAGCCTGTCCTGTCACCATTAGAGTAGTAGACATATGTCTCACATCCTGTTATACTGTAGATCACCATGGAGGACTCTTTTTGACAACACGAGGAAGGCTTTCAGCCGCAGTGTCCTCATCTTTGCTCAGATCCCCAGAGATGACAATGTCCAAGTGACACAAAACCCCCACGAAATACACTGCAGTCATATCAGCCTCAATGTAAGATGTGTCATAAAGTGTTTTTTCAAACCTTAATTCCCATGTTTTTTCCTTCTCGTATCATCAGTGACCCTGTATCCATCAATCCCATCATGTCACACATTTAGTTCCTTAAACAGATTCCTTTAGGTGGTGTTGACATAAAAGTTAGTCTGGTGTACAGTTGGTGTGGTTTGTTTGGTCAAGAGAAAACAATGCTAGTCAAACTCTGGTTGCACCAGATAACAGCCCAGGTGGACTGAAATGTTAGTAGCTGCCTATCTGACTGGTATATTTGCCTAACTTAGCTGTGGTTTGTTACAGGTGAGACTGAAATCTGAACCGGGAACAACCTTGCAGCATCGTTGGTTTTATGATGATAGAGAGACATATGTTGACAGGACAGAACTCTTATGTGGCTCTCTTTGACCTTTGGAACCTTTCCAGGAACACAGGAAGAGCTTGGGACCTAGCAAGCATGGATATGAGGATTGAGAGGTCAAAAGGTCCAAAGTTGACTGCCTGGTAAATTTGTTTGGACTAGACTTCTAGGTTATATATGCCTTTCAGAGTGAACATAGTCATTCATAACTAAAACAGCCTTTTCTCCAAGCTGTAGCCCAATTTTAGCCAAAACAATAAGGTAGCTTTTGACCTGCAAATCATCAAACCAGTCTCACTGACAACCTAACCTGTATTTCTACAGGTAACTTAACTATCAAGGTGGTGCTGGACTGCAGCAACTTCTGTACAGCAGCAACCTGGATGGTTAAATGTTAGGAATTGGTATGTAGTAGAAGTAGTAGTAGAAATAGTAGTAGAAGTAGTAGTAGTAGTAGAAAATAATATAGATAGTACTGCAAGTCATGATTCATAAGAATCAGTCTTACCTGTACTCCTTAGGCCCATGGTGGAGTAGTCCTGGAGGTATGGCAGATTGCTGCCGATGACCTTGGGAATGAATGCTGGAGAGGGCTGTTTTCTGCCCTTGTCTTTGGCAGTGGCAGCAATGCACCAGATGGTGATGGAGAAGATGAGGATGGAGGTGTAGAAGTGCACCATCCTTGTCTTTGGCAGCTGCCATACATAATACATCTGTTGTTGGACTTGTCATGGTGAGTTCCTGGGTGATGATGGTGCTCAGGAAGCGAAAGGACTCCACAGTGGAGCACAGTGACAGCATCGTCTCCAGACCTGTTGGCTCAGTCACATAGTTACACCAGCTACTGTTTGTATCAAAACAGATTCCTCCACCTTTTGTTTTGCTGGAAAGTTCTGTGTCGCGATCCACTCTGAAGAGGGGCCTGCCAGCTGCAGCATGGAGTCTGGTATTGATCCACACAGCCATATCTTCATGACATGAAGCATAAAACAGAAGATGAAGAAATGTTTCTGTTTTTCCCCACCAGTAGCTGAAGTTCATCTAGTTTGTTGCTCAGTGAACGTATGTTGGAGAGAAATACTCTTGGTGGTGGTGTGCAAAATCTATTTCCCTTTCCTTCGGCTTTTCCCTGAACTTATAAAGATGAAAAATGGAAGCCAATGTGGAAGTGACAAAAACTGCAGTTTCTGAAACGTCCCCTTGAGGCTGGCTCCAGAACGAGTACAAAAAACTGTTTTGGTCTCTTTAGCTAATTTCCCCGTTCATGACAGCTGAGGAACAGAGTCTACCACCTACAGAGGTAGGTGTGCCAAGATGGTGACAGCCAGAGCCACCACACTCTGAGCTTCAAGATGGCTCTTCAGAAACCTGTGGGTGACGTCACAGAAACTATGTCCATGTTTTATACAGTCTATAGTGAAAACACAGAGACAGCATTATTCACAAGTCCAAAGTTCAGTTGTAGATGTGGATGTGTTATGCTAGCAGCAGCCAATGTAGCTGGAGCTACAGTGGTCTGGTAAACTTACACGCCCAGACTTCAACTTTCATTTTTAAACGTGGTCTTTAACACCAACCAGTGCTGACTAGAGTGACATCACACAATTTATTTGATTTCTAAAAATGCTTCATACCACATTTCCCACATGTACAGTCGGTACTCCCCAAGGCCTATAAGCATAGTTTGAGTTCCCTTCGTATTTCTTTCCTCTACCTAAGTAGTGTGAAATGAGTTAAATGAGTAAAATAGTTACCAGGTGAAATAACAAAAAGTGAAACTATTTGTATAGAAAAACCCCCCACTATAGATCCTATCTACAGTATTTTGCCAGCAACATCAACCACAGAAGAAAGTTATGAGTAGCAACACAATGACTTTTTTTTTTTTTTACAACAATGATGTCCTCTCAGATGTCTCACTCTTACTCATAATCTTAACAGTTGCTGAAAGGGTGGAAATGCAAACACGTATTGAAGGAACTTTAAACCCACGAGTTACTTCCTGAGTTTATTTCCTGGGACTGTTTGGTTGAAAAGCCCTGCATCCATTCTTCTCTGCCCCCTCTGGCATGTAAGTGGACCAGTCTCTAGTTGGCAGGATTCCAGAGGTAACAGGGTTTTCTGCCTGTCTTAATTGAGTTGCCTAGTGCCTGTAATGTGTGGAAATTCAAAACAGATGTCCACATCATATCTCCTTCCTTTACCTGCCTTCTTAAACCCGTCCCTCCTGGTCCTGATCTGCTACTAGACATGTTTTAATTTCCCTGTGAGACTCAGCCCCTGTGGACAGACGTTTAACCACTTTGCTCCCCTGCAGGACAAGCTTTACATGTGTACTAGAACGATGAGATAAAAGCGCCCCTCGGGAAAGTGGTCTAAATCTGAATCTAAACATCAGATTTCACATAGCTCAGTTTATATTTTATCCCCGTCCCCTGTGACAGAGTGCATATATATAGTTTCAGCCACTGTTTGCTTTGCTTTGTTTAATTGTATTTAGAACATGAGCACCCGGAGGCTGCAGTGCGACAGAGGAAGATGCTGTTTTGGATGGCATATTTGAACCAATCATGGATTCAGGGCAAGCCATGAGTACCTTTCAGAAACCACTGCTGACGCATTCCCCTGTGGGTCCAGAAAACTGTGCTCAGTTCTCCTGTAACTTAGCAACAGATTCAATTTCACAAACACCATCCAACCCCTCTCATTGCTTCCCTGGGAGCACCTGTGTGTGTGTATTTTTTACCTCCAGCCATGGATTGCCTGCACATCATTTTGTGTAGGCTACTGTTTCACACTGAGACAGATAACTTCTGGAAGATGCTTGTATCAGTGTGTTGTTTTTCTGTTCACACTGTGAACTGGTTCAATAGAAACAGAGTTGCACCTGAAAATATATTTAAAAAATTTACTATTTTTATATATATCCTTTGCCCTGTTGTTCACTGTTTTATACCTAATACTTTGCCAGAAGACGTTAATAAATGCTGTTGCGAATGGTAGTTTGTGAGTGCAGCTCCATGTGCCTGCACACTATGACTGGCAGAGGGCACGCTAGGACGCCCTGCTGCTGACTGTCATTTATTTCTTGACATGTTTTATTTAAGCATTGTACAGTGATTGTAAGGATATTTAAAGAAATCATTTTAACATGTCCAACACCGTGCTCTGCACTCCCACTATGTAACTTTTTTCTTTTTAACCTGCTACAGACTCTGTCTTTGTAGCACGTGCTTGCGTGCCAGCTTCACTGTGTGCATATTGAGTTTTGCCAAGTGATAATGCAGTTTGTACTGCAGGATTTGGAAGTGTAGGCTATATTAACTGCTACTCAGCTAATTAACTGCATTATTATGGTTACACGTTGATTTGATTTATTTTAATATGAAATGTAAACACCCACGAGGTTGCTTTGCAGCATCGCATTTTTAAACAGACTGTACTTTTTACACAGTCACTGACATTGAAGAAAGTAGTTCGGAGCCGAGTGCAAAAGATATTCTTGAGTTTATACAGGGAGAACCTACACTGACTTTGAAATGGAACCTTTTATACCTAAAATCACAAAATTTTCAATCAGTTAACAAATCCTACATCCTATGTCCTGTGACCTGGTAGAAATCGAAGAATAGAATATCTTGAAAGCATAGACTGTATAATGTGGACATCATGTCCATCATGTCACCAATAGGTTTCTGAAGAGCCATTGTGAAGCTCAGAACGTGTTGGCTTTGGCTGTCGCCATTCTGGCACTCACAGTTAATCTAAAAATGGTCAAAGACATGAATCATTGGTGGAATGAAGTCTGAGTGATTAAACAAGGCACAAGGCTGCATTTCTGCATTGGCTCATTTCACAGCCATGGTTGCTGTTTGATTTGAAGTTGATGGGCCAAATGATGGGATATGCTAACAATTTTGAGTAATGTGGCTCTGAAGAACTTCCACACCTTATCCATCCCCACATTATCACCATCCTGTGCTGGGAAACTGTTTCAGCAGTTTCTATTGTTGCTGCGGTGGTGTCCATTGTTCTCCTAGGAGAAGATGTCCTACATTGCTGTGGTTGGCCACATCTGCTTGTGCCAAGCAGCTCTGAACAAACAAATGCAATTGTCACTGGTGCGTAACTGTCCATGCTGATGGCACTGATTTGAAAAGGATGTCAGGCTTCTTGGTATGTAGACTCGGTGCTCCAATGTACAGCTTATGAAGATGCAGGGGTATTTGACATTGACCACTCAGTTGATTGCATACTGGGGAGGACCTCGAGCTTCAGGAGCTTCATGACCAGAACTTTCTGAAACACAAACGCGATAAACTCAAGAGTTAAAATCATTTTTAAATTCTTAATGTACTTCTTAATTTAAATCCTTAATTCCCTAATTGAAAGCTCATTCTGTTAAAATTCTGCCCACACAAAACATGCAGCTTTCCATTTCAATCATACATTTGTTAAATACATTCTTGATCAATTTCAAAGCTTTTGTCCGGTCTTCTATTGTTGTGTATGCTGAGGAGCTGTTTGGACCTCCTGGATATATTCTGCTGCTTGCTGATAGAAAACATCTGCGGCGGCTTCACTGATGAGTTTTGCCCAGTTAGCACTCGGCTGCATGGTTTTCATTCTGCAAGATGGAAACAATGTAAAATAACACACACATGTAACATCTTTAGGGACCAAACACACAGCCAGGTACAGTCAGCAACAGCAGTGAGCAAGCCCACTCATGCTGTGGTCACAAGCTATGACTATGGCGACTGTCAGAGGTCGACCCTACTGGTTACTGAAGTGAATTCACAACACGGAAGACTCTTCTACACCATCGACACATCTATCAGGCTTAGTTCTTCTGCTTCAGCTAATCACGACATTTTTATTAGCCATGTCTCTGACAGTTTGAAACAAGAAATTAAACCTGCAGCTCGTTACTGATCAAACTCCATTAACTGAGAAAGATTGAGATGCGGTTTGCAGAAAGCTTCGGAAAAACAACTTGTTGCATGTTTCAATAAAGAGAAAATGTCCTCTCCCTGTGATGTGTCCATGTTACTGTAATTCTGAACAGATTCTCTGACAGTGAAATATAAAACTAGGATAGTTTCCACATCGTTGTGTTTCCACTGTGGTGAGCTGAGCAACACTTTGCTATTGGGCTTCATTGCTTAATTCAGCTCATCTGACATTCATTAACTGTAATTTGTTTGTTTGCTGTGGAAGAATTCATGGTGATATTATTTGCAGGGGAAATTATAAATGATTATGACACACATCTCTAATATGGAATAATTTGTCCACTGAGACTATTCCTTTGAGAGCTTGTATTATAATTAGGCGATGCTGCTTTTTGCTGACCTGCACAGTTTTAGGATTATTATCGCTGCTATGCTTTCATGTTATGGGCGGTAAATAATAATCATGTTAGTCTTAATTATTCTGAGTGAAAACAGGCTGATATTTGGACTGAGTTGTCATTTCGTTACCTCATTATTCACTCTGACAATAGCTTCTTCTGTTTGGTGTTAGAGTGTCTGTTAGCAGTGGCTATCGGAGCAGTTAGCCCGCCGTTTATTATGTCTATCGAAGTAAGCGTGCAATTTTCTTTTCAGCTTGTACTGGGAGCTGCTCAGGCCTGCTAGATTTATAGTCTTTACTGTGACCTACTGTTCATCGCCAGCACTTAACATGCCACTGTGTCCTCAGGAGGAGGATGATCATGATCCTCAAGTGGACCTGTGAGTATGTTATTCTGGACACTGGGAGCCATGAGCCAATTCAGAAATGCGGACAGCCAGAAAAATCTGATTGTTTTGAATTTCATCCTGAAACAACACACCTCCATCAACGAATCCCTGCTTAAGCTTTTGTTTGAATCCATTCAGGTACTGAGTGCAAAACTATTAATGGCTTTAAAGACCCTTGAGACTGCTTAAAAGTGTGAATCCTTGTTCTCACATGTACTATTCTCTACCAACGAATGCTCGTAAAAGACATCGAGTTCTTGGAGAGAGATCAGGGAGGCAGCCAGGAGGAGGGAGGGCTATATACAGCTGATCACTGTAGGGGGGTTTTGGATTTGGGGGAGCTAGTTGTAGGTACAACGTACAGGTAGGTACAGGAGATAAATGAACAGTTACACACCTTTACTGGTATGTGTTGAATTATTAAGTCATTTCTTAAATCACGTTCTTAGATATGATTGTTTTTATATATGTTGGGAGAGCTCAATCATTTCACTGCCAGCAGCGAGTAAATATCTTGAACCTTGCTATGATTGAAAACCACGAGAGTGGAAGGTTAAGAGAAGAGGCTTGTCTTTTGGCATGTTCAGAGCTCAGTCCTCATCTCTGTTCCCAAGGCCCATCCATCATCACTTTTAAATGGGTTTCGATGGTCACGCAGAAACTCAGACGGTGTCAAACTCTCACCCATTTAATGTGGCATTTTTATCCTGGGTCGTGATTACTGGCAGACATCGGAATGTTATTTCACGCCTCAGGCTCATTAAGTCTGTGGTAATTTGCATTGTTAACATTACTGGAAGATGATGCTTAAAAGTTCGAATGTGACCCTGTGGTTTGTTAGACAGCGAGACAAACACGCTCTTCTCAAGAAGTCATTTGAGAACTGACTAAACCACTGAGATGCAATATTAGCCAATAAATAATTTACCCAGGAAATAAACAGCTAGTGGCCACATGCATTTGACTATTAGTCACTTTATTGTTACAGTGCGTTCAAAAAGCCAAAAAAAAGTTAATACAAGAAAAGCAGTTGTGCAAGAATGGTAGCTTTCTTGGTCCATAAAAAATTAGACATTTCATTCAAATGCATAGTTTTTACAGAACAGGGTTAAACGCTAACGTGTGAAAAGAATATGCACGTCCTCTTTTCACACTTCTCCTCCCTAATAAACCCATTAACAGGTCTACATCAGCCTCTGCAGCAGCAAAGCATTTTACTTTGTGAGTGGAGCGGTGAAACACAGCATCCTCTTTGTTACTGCTTTTAGACACTTTTTAATGCATTCACATCAAAAGAAAATGTTGCTTTTCATACTGGGGCACAGAGGAACACTGTGAGCTCCAGACGGGTCCAGTGCGTAACATTTAACGGGATCTACCAACAGAAATGGAATATAATAACTATGTTTTAATAAGTGAAAATAAGAATTGTTAAGTTGTTGTTACCTTAGAATGTAAAGTAACATAAATATTGCTTTGACCAAGAAACAGAAGGAATGGACATTGGACCAGTAAAAATCTGTACTTTGGTGTGAGAAGCCCAAATTTGAGTTTTTAACTGTTGTGTCTCGGTGAGATGTAGACAAGTTGAATAGAATAAATAGTATCTACATGTGTGATTCCCACCGTGAAGCTCGGAACCAAAAGGAGGAAAGACTATTGGAAAAGCATTCCAGGTGAATACCTCATGAAGCTGATCATACCAAAAATGTGCTATAGCTATGGCTATGAATGTCCTACGTTTAAAATTCTTATTGCTGGATCTGATAGATATATATCTACAGAGGGAGCGGGTCCTCTTCTATGGAGTCTGCCAACAGCCCAGAAAGGACAAAACAAACACTGGCTCTACTTTTCGCATTCGTCACAAGTTTCACGGCCACAGTAGTTCTTTCTTTCCCTCCGTGAGATGAGGGATATTCAGCTGATTGCATTCTGCAACTTTACCACCTGATGCCACTAAATTCTACACACTGGACCTTTAAAGCATGTGTTTCTTCCTCATCAGTTTAGCTATCCACCCTCTATCAGTAATATCGGTTTGTTTTCTGCATCGTGAGAGCGTAACACAATGAGGTTGCTAATTGCTGGGCCTTATACATTATATCTACATATGGATAATTTTAATGGCCTTCTTTAAATAATTTTTTTCCTAACAGCCATAGCAGGTTTGTTTTTCCACTCAGTAATAGTAGAAGGGTTGTACTAAACACAGACGGACCATTATCACGTCCATGAGTGCACAGCAAAAGCAATTTAAAATCTAAAGTGTTTGCTGCATGTTCTGTGTGGGTTGCCGTTTCATATGTCTACACTTTATTATTGTTTAGTTCTGTGAGCCTCATGCATTCACCTCCTTGAAAGTAGCTTCCCCTCAGCCTGGCCATGCGCCATGGCCTTGTAGTTTTCCCTCCCGGACTGAGCATATTGGACAGTGAAGTTGGTTGATTGTGTGAGGTTAACAAAGCTCTACCAGTACGTTGATGTGCTCTCTCCAGGAGAGGGAACCCATTATCTTTAACGAGGCGTCAGGGAATGAATCATCCCATCAACTATTCAAAATCATTTTCAGTTGCATTAAAGGGACAGTTCACCTAAATTATAAAAATGTATTTTGTCACTTGAAGGTCCAGTGTGTAAGATTTGGCGCCATTTAGCAGTAGCCTGCAAATTGTAACCAAATGAATACCCCTCACATCACCTTCTCCTTTCAAGTGTGAGAAATGACCCCACTCCCCCTCAGAATGACCCTTTATATCAGGTCATTCTGAGGTCATAAAAACTATTTCTGTTATTACTATTATAATTAATAATAGTTGTTTTGTAATTATTATTATTGCTATTGCTTAGTCATCATTATTAAAGTCCACTGAGATTAGTATTATATTCCATTTCTGACATACTATGTCAAAAGATGCTCCTAAATGTTACACACTGGAACCTTAACACAAATTATATGGTGCGGTGTATTTTCTGCTGCTACCTTTAAAGGTAGTGAAATTAATTTAGTTTGTGGCACTGAAGATTTGCATTTGTCTATTTCTGTAGTAGCTCCAAACAAAACATCCTTGCACATCCATCGCGGCAACATTTCCTCGTAACATCAATAACCTCAACAGATGTAAATGAAATGTAAATTATCCACCTGCAACCACGCCACCAGGGGTACGTGAGGAAAATTTTGGGTGAAACAATCCTTTCGGCTATGTTGTCTCTAGGGAACACATGTTCCTCCACGGATTTGGATAATACCCAGCCCAACACTGAGCACACACTAAAAATGTGTTTTGAGTGCAGTTGAATTTCATGGTTTCACCTCGACATTGTAGCTGCAGTTTGTGGAAAATCTGCGTCATTACTTGGCCTAATGAAAATCTTTCCAACCCACTGGATAATGTAGCAAAATTTATTGCATCAACACAAATTTAAGACATGTTAACACTTCAGACAATCCAACAGAGGCAATATTGTAAGAGTTTAGTTTAGAGTTTAGTGCCAAATGAACCTGAGGTACAGGTTCCTTTTTAAAGCAGTAAAAGTGTTAAAATTCAGTTGAAGTCATGTTTTGTGCTTGCTCAGCTCAGCAAGCTCTATGGTTTAGTAAGCATCAGGCTGACCTGAGGCCTGTCTTACAAAGCAGAACAAAAAGGTTATCCAACTTAACCTTTTTGTCCCACAAGGAGAGCACAAGTGTCTTTTCAAATTAATCCTGCAGACTAAACTTGACAGGTGCAGGTTTTGTTCAGTCTCAACATGCTATGAAACAACCTCATCTACCATCTGCTTGGGGGGCATTTATATTATCGTGACAAATACAAAAGTGCACGGAAATGATTTATTTGCAATGAGGTATGAAGACTATGGCCATATTCCAAAAAATAAATGACCAAGTCAGGTGTTGCAGTGATCAGCCTCAGGGCCGTGCAGCATTGTAAGGGGGTGTGTTTATTTGTGATGCATGAAACTGCTATGAAACAATCCGAAAATAATTTTATTTCTCTGATTCATTGACTCTCTTGCTATTTCCGCTCCCTCGCTCTCATTCACTGTCTATGTTGCTTGACCACTGCTGTCTCTTTTTTTTTTTTTTTAAACAAACAGACACTGACCAAAGGAAACTTCTTGGTGTCACTTTTTTAGCAGCAGACTGTGTGACAGATACAAACGTAGTATCTGGGTACATGAAAATAAACCAAGCCAGAATAGAGCTGATAGATTATCATAGTTTAGTCCATGAACTCCTGGATAACACGCAATTTCAGGGACGTTTCAGACTGTGGAGGACTTTGACCAGTCGGATTGGCCATCGCAGCGTGCCATTGAGTTGCGCTTCTCCAAAAGTTGATTCTGATTCAACTTTTCATCATATCCTGTAGCCCACAGACTGAATCATGCCTTAAAGGCACCACGCCCAGCTTATATCCACCAGTAGCTCTAAGGAAACTTTATTTTTTATTTTTTATGAGCGGATACCTTCATTGTTTGTTCTCACACACAAGGACACATGCACTCACAAAAGCATGTGGGCGATGTGATTCACATTCCTGCCTGGTTTCACTATTCCACTGATCTTCAGGTGGTGGTAACAATAAACCGAGTGTGCAATGTTGCAGCAAAGTTGGTCAAGAAGAAGACTACAAGCAAGGAATCACAATATATGAATGTTGGAATCTTTGAAGCAAACTAAACTTTGCAGATGTTTTATGAAGAACGAAACGCATTTCATAGAGCTCAAAGGACGGACATATTAGCTGTGCTGTATCTGAGAAGCAATGGAGCACAGTAGATTTGGCAATCTTACTCCGGTTATAAAACAGATATTTTTATCAGATTGCAGCAGGTTGATGGTGTGATATACGCAGTCATGAATTTACAGTTTCATATTATTTATTAACGATCTGTTGCTGTTGGTTCAGTGCAGTCTCTTGCAGTCGTATTTCATCATGCTGGCCTTGGGGAACATTAGACAGCTTTGTTAATAGAATTTTTTTTTTACGACAGATGATTATTTGACTGCATTGGCTATAGTAAAAACGAGATAATACACTAATACAATTTTTTTTTTTTTTTTAAAGATGATTTTTTTGGCCTTTTCAAGCTTTATTTCTGACAGGGACAGCTGAAGAGTGACAGGAATGTGGGGCGAGAGAGATGGGGAATGACATGCAGGAAAGAGCCACAGGTCGGAGTTGAACCCTGGGCTTCCGCAGCAAGGACTGAGCCTTTGTACATGGGGCGGCTGCTCTACCAACTAAGCTAAACACCCCAGAGAGATAATACACTCTTGATGTACTACCAACATGTTATTTTTATGTTACAATACAATAGACCTTTATCACAGCAGCTAGTAGATCAACAGGTGTTACCAATGATACATATTAAGGTTCAGTTCCATTTAGTGTAACAGAGACTTTCCAGTGAGCGCCACAGCAGCGTCCTGACTCTGTTTGACTTGAATGGAACTGAACCTTAATCAGTACCATTGGTAACACCTGTGTTTGCCAACTATTTCATGTAAAAATGGCTGCTGTGAAGAAAGTCTCTTAAGGTGATTTTGGTTTGTATATGGCAAACAACACCTTTTTGAATTAAATGTGACAGCATAGTTCAATGACCTCAGCATTAATGCGGTTTATTTGCTGTAGTGAGTGACTGTCAGGAACCAAATGGTCAACCTGCTGTGGCTGCTGTATTGCTTGCTGTTGACAGCTCTTTGATATGAGGAAGACAAGCGTGCTTTTCCCTGCGGTTTCTCCCATTCTCCATTTTTTCCTTAATGAATGAGTCACAGATTTAATGAGAGCTGTGACCTCTAAAGATGTGCCCTATAAATGTGCTGGCATCTGAAACATATGTCCGTGACACAGCCATGAAAGAGCGCACAATCGTTTCCTCTTGATCGACGAGGGTCCACGACACAATGCAGCTGAACTGTTTAACGCAGGTCTTTTTATTCATGTTTTCAGTGCGATGAGCTATATTTATGTACCAAAACAAAGACAAACTAGACAGAATTGTCCCACAGTCTCAGTTGTAGTTGAACAAATCAAGACAAGAGACCCTTTCTCTGAATGAACACAGAAAAAATGCTGCTTCTGTTTGATTCGCTGCTGATTTTGCTGTTCCTATTCTCTACACGATTCTATTTCCAGGCACTACATCGGATTCATTTCAGTCAGTCACTGCTGTTAATGTGTCATTTGTATCAAGTCGTGACACATTTTTATTGATTTTCTTTAAGTTTTAAAAATCATGTAAACAAGTTTAGGTAGGGAGGTAGGAAAGTATCCAACCAAAAACAAATCTCACCTCTCCTTTCAGGCCTCCTTCCAAAACACATTTCATGATTTTTTAATGGCATATTTATTTTTCCCCCTCCTCATATTCACCCCAGAGACACAATTCAGTTGTCTATTCTGCTCATAATTTGCATGTGAATGTTTTCACAGTCTATTCAGTTCTACAGTCACCTGTTAATCTGTGAGAGAGAAACAACTAGAACACTGAAATTAGTTGAGGATCCGTATAATAGTTGATGGTGTGTGACTTAGTGCCATTAAGCACTACATTTTTTTCACTTTTTATAGGTGATCGTACCCGGAGCACAAAAATACAAAAACGCTGCCGATTACACTACACTTAGTGTAGCATCAAAATGATTCCTGTTATTTCATGTTAGGAAAGTTACATAATATTGCTTTAAACTTGCCATGGTTGTCTTAAATCACCCTGTTTTCTTTTCTCTTGAACAGTTGAAGCTCCTTGCTCATGCAGGTGGATGCCCAGATTAAACATAAGTGCAACTGGTGCTTGTGTTTTCTCCGTTGTGCCGCTTTAAACACCCAGCTGTCAACTGCAGGCAGCGTGAGAAAACTTTACAATTGTACAGAGCTGCATTTATCACACATACCTCTTTGGTTTAGTCATCGTGGAGCTCCCATCTTGCATTCCTGATAACTCTAACGAGGCATTTGTCTCACAGTGAGAGGAATTGTAGAGGGATTGTGTCAACATCCCAAATGTTGTGTTTTCTGTCACAACTATTGCTGGCACACATGAATCCAAATGTTCTTTTGACTCCCCAGAAATACTGTTTTAAAAATAGTTTTCTTATCAGACATATTCCTCCTGTTGCTTGTTGTCTTGTCGCCATGCAACCAAATTGTTTTCTCCAGGATTGTGCCCTTTTCCACTACTGCACCAGTATTTGTGTGTGAACAGTGGCAGAAAGAGCAAGTCCACAGACCTACCAGCTTGGGGAACTAGTACTTTATTTTTATGTGCCATATTTGTCCACGGCCGGAGTGACCTCATAGTCCAAGACTTCAGTCCAGAGTAAACTTCTTGACCTGTAACATTTAGCTGGAGAGACGTTTGTTGTAAGCACAGACAAAGAGTGGTGCGTTTTAAAAATAGCAATGACTAAGTAATTTGTTTTAATGTAAAACCAGCCTGAAATGAGGACATTATGTTTTGTTTTTCTGCCTGACAGTATGTGTTGTGCCACATCCATTTTTATTAGGTGAGTCCCTCTTTCTGCCAGCTGCACAGGGGATGTTTTCCTCTCCCGTCTCGCAGGCTTACCTCATAATCAATGAATCAGAGGCACTTGATGAACAGAGACAGCAAATCTCTACGTCTGTCGAAAGCTGCAGCTGGAACAGGAATCAGATCTCAGGTTGAACAACTTGTATTCTGATGTGTACGTCTCCGGGCGTCATGCATAAAACCATCCATCTGTGATATTCAGGGAAGCCCCCTCTCATTTACTGTTTGGTTCATCTTCCACCTGGCCATATGTTTCCCTTTATAGCAAAAGCTGCTGATTAGACACAGCAGATCCTTGCCAACATCACGTTCTCCATTTGTTCTGTCACTTGTTCATAGAGCGAGGGTCCGTTTTTGTCGGGTTTAACGCTCACATCTAAGTGTGACGTGAAAAGGGTTGCTCTGCATATGTTGCTTGCATTTACACCAATTCTAAGTTACACAAATACAACAGAAGTCATTGTTTCTGACCTCTTAGGGGCATCTGAACAAGCTGTGCCCACAATATTGGAAGTACATAGGCTGAGTCCTTCCTGCAGCAACCTGGTTTCCTTCCTTTGCTGTCTGTCTTCAGCCGTCTGTCTGTCTTCAGCTGTCCACTCTCACAAGTTGAAAGCCATCCAGAGTTACCAGCAAGTCCGAAACTGAGTTCATTAACCCCCGTCTCTGTGATGCTACACTCTTGTTCTCTCTGTAGCATGGTTAGCGCTCTTCGCTCCTTCATCTGAATGAGGAGAGATTGTAATTCCCCACGATAACAGACAGCACGCATGGTTTGTGCTGTCTATTCCGCTCCCGGCGCTTAGATCCAGCTCTGCATCCCTGTCTCATTTCCCTCACTTTAGCAGGTATCTGCGGTCTTTCCACAGAGAGTATGCCAGTGCTGCATCATGATAAAGTCCGTGTAACAGAAAAAAAGGCAAATTACAAACTCTATAGTTCCAAGTCCATGTTTGCAGCCAAAACTGATGCAGATTGGTGTTGAAAAAAGTATTTGTGTTTGTGCCCAGCCGTATGTGTTGCCCATATGTTGCCCATATTCACTCTACTTTTATCTCAGTTTTGGCCTCCACCAACTCAAAATTTGCTCAGCATCTCTGCTGTCCATCTATATTCTCAGTCTTTCTCCACACCAGCATGAAACTTCCTTTGAACACACCAGGAAACCAGGAACTCATCTTTTCTGCACATCTCTGTGAAGTGGGCAGTCGTTTTATTACAGATTCTTGTAGCATCGAATGAAAGAAGCAGTCAGTGTTCTAACTATTTCTCTGTTCAGATAGTGTTGGTGAAGAGCCGCGATCTGATCGAAGTATGTATAGAGGTTGCATGCGCGGTAAGATAACATGCCTCACAGGCTGCCTTTGTAAAGGTGGCACGAAGAGTCCATTGAGCCCATTATGTGCCATTATGCTAATTGTGGAAAGTAATGCCATTATCATCAGTAATGAATGCAAGTCTATTGTCCTGTCGTCAGGTGGTTGATTGCGAGAGAGAGGGAAATACTGTGTTTTTCTGTTACTCATACAAAAGATTCACACGCGCATTTACAGATGACTCACCATTGAAATAATAGTGCGAGAAATGTTCCTTGATATGATAATTACGGAACTGATCACGCCGCCTATTTACAGATCTGTGCCGTGAAATTGGATGTATTTTTACTTCATGTAAATGTTCATGTTTCTGATCTGTTCCACAAGACAAATGATCCAGTTTTCTGGATCTAAACCGCAGACAAATTTGGTCTACTTGGCATTAAACCCTCACTCCAGCTCCCAAAGACCCCTTCATAGTTTTATAGAGGCACCATTGTGAGAGAGACATAAAAGCAGCCTGCTCTGGAAGGAAGAGTGCATGACAGAGGCTGGATGTGGGGCAGCATGCCCATCGCCAATTACCCCTCCTGCATTGGGAGTAGAAGAATTCGGGGCACAAATGTTCCATATGGAGAGCAGGCATGTAACAGACACACTCAACTGATAGATTTAGGGCTGTTTTCATTATTGACTATTTTTATGATTGATTTGATCAGAATGCAACATATATTTTTATCAACATATTTTTATTCAACCAGTCAATCTAATAGCTGACATGTATTGTATGTTCTCATGTTGTTTTATGTAGCACATTTACACAGCGTTGTACTGATTGAAGTCCTGTAACGCAAACTGTAGCATCCTAATGTTATACAAAGGAAATGGTTTTCCCCTCAGAGAGACAAACTGTTGTCCGAGTGTATTTATTCTCACTCAAAGAAAAAAAATTGTGTCTGCACATCTGTTTATTCTTTTTATATTTAGAAAGCGCTGGTTAGATTGAGCTAAAACTGGCTCTGAAATTACAGATGGTCCATATCGGGAGGGAAGAGCCGTCTTTCAGCTCTGAGGTTATCATTATTCTGTGGCTGGTTGTCAAGGAAAAACCTCAGTCCTCAGATCCCTCTCCAGCGATGCTTCCCACATGTATTATGACTGCAAAGCGGAGCGGTAACAGGGTGCGATAAGGCTCAGAGTCTCCCCACCTGGCCTTATATGGATGGAGTTTTAACCTCGGCTGCTTCATAGACTGAGCGGAATACAAATGCTCACGAGCCACAGGTCAGGGGATTTGTTAGAGCTGTCATTCTCTTGGAGCTTGTCTGATCCATGTCTCTCCTCGTAAACTAAATCATATTTAGTGAATTCCAGTGAGTGTAACCACAGAAGAAGGACTGCAGGCAGTATGTGGATCCTAGGGAATTATACTACAGCTCAGGTTTGAAGTAGAGCACTCATATTGGAACCCTGTCTTAAAATTATATATGGACAGAGGACTGAAGTTTTGTCCAGCAGTGGCGAAAATGCTCTGAGCAGCACACACACACACACACACACACACACACACACACACACAATTCAGATGTTTGCATGGTAATTTAAAAAACTGACGTGTTTCTCAATGAAGAGGTTACAGGGCAGTCTGGTTAGCATGATTGTTGAGTAGTAAGTAGTAAGTACAGTATATCGTCCATGTGCTTTCAGATCTAAATTTTCAAAAATAAACACATTTTCATTCATAGGGCTTCATTTGATGACTTGACTTGGTCTTTACTCTGTTTGGGTTCTAGTTGCTGCTTTTACATCAGATGAATGGTAATGACTGGTAAAACTATCTACTAGACAACACACACTGGCAGTATCGTGACCATAGACAGTAGAAATATGGACGTCATATCTGTGAGGGTTTCTGAAGCACCGGAGTGAAGCTCAGTTGGCAAAGACATAGACCGTCAGTGGAGCTGCGTTGGGTTGAATGGCAACTGTGGGGTCAAACAGGCCATCAGAGCGGCCACACTGTTAATTATGTGTAATTTTGTGCCTTAATATATTTTGAACAGGTGAGTTGTATATAAATTCACCCTCAGTACAGTTGTCATGAACGAGGAAATTATCTACAGAGACCAAAACGTTTTTTTGTACCAGGCTGTAAACATGTTTATTTCTGCTGTGAAGTTGGACATTTGAACATGGGGACTCTTGCTGAAACCAGCCTCAAGTGGTTGTTTGAGGAACTGCAGTTTTTGGCATTTCTGCATTGGCTTCACTTCACAGAAACAGAGGTTGCTCCTTGGTCATGACTGCGTGAGTATACACCATTGTGGATCAATAACATCTTGATTTAAATCAGCAAAGTAATTACTAAGGCAAGTTACTAAATGAATACAGCGGTGTAAAAAGTATGTCTCTGAATTGCATTGAAGTTTAACTTTAAAGTTGCAGGCAGTTAAACATTAGGTTAAGTTAAGAGTCCTAATGACATGAGTGATGAGGTTTAGTTATTTACAGCTCACAATCCCTCAAACTCCACAGTCCTCTGTATGAGATTCTTCTACCAAGATAAAAAGTAAGAACGTTTGTTTGGATTGTTAGTTCATTTAGTTAATATGCTACATGAGGGATATTTCAACAAGAGTACGCCGGAGCAAAGTTGGGTGACTATGCGTAATAGTTTCACTGATGCTGTCTGTTAAGCATAATTTCCTGTGCCAAATTTCCACTCTTAAAAGAGCAAACCAGGGGGCTTGTAAACGTGCAGGAAGATGTGATTGTTGTGGGGGAAAATATATGTTACAGAAAGTCTTTACAGAGTACAATAGTACAATTTATAGAAAGCATACATTATTTAAGTGGACCTTTTTAGAATGCATTCCTCGTTACAGGTGCCAGAGAGAAATGACCACATTTGGACTTCTACTAGAAGCTTTTCTTTTTTGTAGAGTTGTACGTTAACGGGTTTACTGAGACTCTCTAACGGGAGGTTTGAACAATGAAGCACGATGCCTTTGCTCTCATCTGCGCTGAAAGACGAATCCACCCACCATCAAACCATCAAACGGTGTGAGACATGCATTATAAGAGGAAATTAAGCAATTATTCCTTCTAATAATAGTGAACACCTCTTTCCTTCTCACCCATCCGTCCTGCAGTCACATCCACAGAAAACTCTTGCCATCCTCCTCAGTCGTGTGCCTTGCTAACGGCAATCTCAGCTTAACTTGTCAGAAATAACACAGCAGAACAAGAGCTAATAGCTGGAAGAGGACCTCTGGCATTGTCGAAACAGAAGCACTGTTAGTTGTTTTGTATGAGTGTCTGAATGGGCCAGTATACTTCAGCATTCATATGAATACATCTGTAATGTGTAACCGTTCCCTCAGGGATTCATAGGAGTGTATGTCTGTCTTGTTTATGAATGCTGAGCTGTACATATATGTATCTGGGATACAAGAAAGGCTCTTGGGGTTAAATGTTCCTGTGGGACAGATAGCTGCTGACCAGAAACACATTTAAATTAAGTCTTAACTTTTTAAAGGGAAAACACCAAGTGGCAACCTCCAAAAACTGTCTAACTACAGAACAAGTCAGTCTCCATAAAAATTAAAATGTACAGCAGAAATAAACATGTTTACAGCCTGGTACAAAAATCTGTTTTGGTCTCTATAACTAATTTCCCCGTTCATGACAACTGTACATGCGATTGTTTAAGCAGCTGATTTTTAGATTAGCCGGTAGACGAAAGAGGCAGGACTGCTGACATGGCGGCAGCCAGAGGCGCCACATCCTGAGTTTCAAAACAGCAAAAAGCTGTCACGGACATGATGCCCATCCTTTAAACTATAGAAAATACCAGCCTTTCGGGAGACTGCCCAGTCTGTCACTCATCACTAATTTGAAGTAATTACACAACTTTGCTGATTACCCAACAGCAGAAGTTTGCATTACTTTTCATTACGCATGTCAAAGCTACCTGAACAACTCTAAAGCTCACTTACACTCACGTCACATCTTCAGTATTTAACAAGTATTTAACAGTATTGAAAAGTTAACAGTATGTTACTGTAATTTAACTCAAATTCCACTGTTGTTACTCTAGAAAAATGTAATCCCATTACTATAACATGACTAGTTCTGAGCAGGGATGCCAAAATCATTGAAATCATCTCTGTTATCATTACTACAGCAGGTTCTGTAAGCAAACATGACAACACAACAATAGCATCAACATTTAACATGCCAGATTCTACTAAATGACCTGTTTTTTGTGGGTCATTGAATGAAATTTTGTAAATTAATCAATAGTTGCAAATGCAGAAAGATTGACTTTTTTGTAAAAAGTCTGAATAACCTGGAGAATGTTGTGGTAGTTATTCAGTTGTAAATCTCTTAAGCGCACAATGGAGACTGTTATTTTTAGAATCATTTAAAAAGCATATTTGATCTTGACACTTGGGGTTCAGAAATGAGTAAGTCTCATAACTCTTACAGGCTTTTAAACACTTTTGTTGATGACATCTCTCTTTATCATTGTACATATGCATCAATGTGTGTCCAACAATTCACATGCACAGACAAATGCAATGCAGAGTACATCTTAAAAGCCAGACGAGGATATTTCTTTAAATAATTTATTTGTAGCATAAATATAAAATACACCCACAGACCTGTATACTGTTAATCACTTCTTGCAGAACTGTAACTATACTGCTTTATTTCTGAATCTGGGATTTCATATCAAATGGAGTAAAAGCAGCAACAACAAAAATAAAAGCTTTTGCAGGTGCTGGATCAAAGAGTCCAGCAGAGACAGAAAACAGGCACACTGTATTATGAGCTGAGGTACTCTGGGTCTTTACAAAAAACTAGTCTCATGTTCATGTATGTTAATCATACATCTGCTCACTGTAAAAGCCTCATTTGTATCAAGTCATTTTTGTTTGTGATCAAGCCTCTTAGAATACCTAAAGTTGCAAACCAGTTGTAAGTTTTCTTGAAAGGACTGAAAAAAGAGCAGGACAAAGACTAAAGCCAATGATTTAAGTACATTTCCATACTGACAATATTTAAAATGTGTTTTTACGCATTAAGAGATCTGTAGGAAATGTGGTGGTTTTCAGTTAGAAACTGGCTGAAAAATGTTTTTTAGACTCAGACATAACATACTTGATAAGTGGACGATAACATGAAGCACTTAGACAATTGACAGTAAAAAGAATGGACATCGAATCTGTGATGTCACCCACAGGTTTCTAAAGAGCTGCCACCATCTTGGCAGAATCCCGGCTGATCTAAAAATCGGCTAAGATGTGGATTGTGGGTGGAGCTGAGGCAGAGTGGATGACACCTGGGAGCAAAAACAAGCCACCTATCTGCCAATTAAACATAACTTGCCTTGATATAATTTGAACAGGTGAGTTGTATACAGTGGTCCCTCGCGGGGGATACATTCTAAAAATAACCCGCAATAAACGAAATCCGCGAAGTAAGTTTTACAATTATTATACATGTTTTAAGGCCATAAAACCCCTAACCACACACTTTTGTACACCTTTTTACACACATTTTGTACAGTACTCCCTTAATCAGGACGCAGAACACGTGCGGTTCTCCCTTAGCCAATTTAGGACGCAGAACACAATGCGCGTTCATACTGTACAGTACGCTGTAAAAAAAAGCATGCAAAATTACACAAAAAAAATCCGCGAAACAGCGAGTCCGCGAAAAGTGAACCGCGTTATAGCAAGGGACGACTGTATAAGTTCACCCTCAGTACAGTTGTCATGAACGAGGAAATTAGCTATAGAGACCAAAACAGTTTTTTGTACCAGGCTGTAAACATGTTTATTTCTGCTGTGAAGTTGGACATTTAAACATGGGGACTTATGGAGACTGACTCGTTCTGTAGCCAGCCTCAAGTGGACGTTTGAGGAACTGCAGTTTTTAGCACTTACACATCGGTTTGACTTAACAGCCACGGAGGTTATTTCTTGTTAAACACACTAGTTTTGCGTGCAGATGATGGTGAGATGTATTTGGGATGATATTTAGTAAAGTTTGACTGGTGATAAGAAGCACCTCTTACAAGCACCTAAAGGTCATTATAAAGATGCTCTTCTGTACCACACACTTCACTGGACCACTCTGGAGATATGGTGTTGTAGATATGTAGAGATATGTTGCAGGGGAATGTTGACACTACCAAACAACAGTCTGAAGAGTTTTGGCAGGCTCAGCGCTGCAGTTGGCATATTTTGAAAGGTGTTATAGTGTAAACTGTCACTGAACAGGCCAGTTGTAACTGAGGCTCGGTCCAACAGCCTTCCAGGGCCTCCAGTCTGTTTTGGCTCGGTGTTGTGGAAATCACAGCGTGGGTGTGTTTGATCACTCAGACAGAACTGTCATGGCCGCTGGCTCCCAGACACCCAAACACAACAGACGGGCAGACACAGAACATCACAAGGGCCGTGTGGATAAAACTGTGGAAACAAGCGGAGGCAGTGCAGAGGGTCATGGGACAGCTAGCTGACACTCATACATGTCCCTGAGTTCAACTCCCCTGCTGGACGTTTATTGATCAAGGAACTAAACATAAAGCTGGAACTTTATCAGCACTTGTCCAGAATTGTCCAGAATCCCTGAAACCACAAGTTCAGACTGTATGCAATGCTTGTTTCGTTGGTGGGTTTCTGTGCACACTTGCTGCTATTTTAACTTGTGGACGTTAGGAATAACTGAACTGGAAGTTCCAGTTTACATTCCAACATGAGCTCCACCGCACCAAAAAGGGTCAACTGATTGCATTTTTAAAATAAGAACCATACTTAAAGTAACAAAGAGGGGCGAAGTTGAAATGGACTAAAATTATATAAAAGCATATTAAAGTCTAGAACATTAACACACAAAAGACACAAGGCAATTATTGACTGTGAAACTGACGTCAACATGCGCTTCTAGATTTTGGAATGAAGTGACAGCAAACCTGACTCTTGTAGCCTTGCTAGCAATGGAACACTTGCATTTCTCCGTACACCTGTTTCACACATTTTGGCTTGTCATAGCCATCATTTGGCAAACATAAGTAGGTGACTGGGATCATGGAGGGAGCTGTGGCAGCAAATGGCATTGGCACTGTACATGACCGAAAGTTTTAGTTCAGTCAGCTGATCTCCACGCAGCTGTGAAACATGAATCAAACAGCTGATCCCAATCAGCTCTGCCTGACTTAATGCCACGTTTGATTAATGATGGCTCAGTTTGAGCAATTACTGCAGTGCAATGCAGCAATTAATGATGTTATTAGTTTCTCCTGTTTAAGCCACATAATTGCTGTAAAAAAAGGTATGTAAGGTAAGGTAAGTGGGCGCATTCTTAATTCTGTATAACTTTAAGCCTTCATATCATTTGAACAGGTGAGTTAAAAAATAAGAATTCACCCTCAGTACAGTTGTCATGAACAGGGAAATTAGCTATAGAGACCAAAACATTGGTTTTACTCCACTGCCATGGAGGTTGAGTGTGGCAGATGGAAGACAGAGGGATTTCCTGGATCATAGGGATAGCAAAAAATGACAACAGGCTCACAAAAAAGGAAGCTGACAAAAATCTGTGTCTGCTGACGCGTGTTACCCCGATGGAGACTAAACGACTTAGCACATTCTGGGAGGTAGAGCTGGTCTTCTGTACTGCAGAACTCGATTAGATGGCGAGATACAGGTGGTGAGGAGATCAGGCCACACACAACAGAGAAAGACATACAAGATGGACAGATAGGCAAAACACTGGGACCAAGGAGGCCGACAGCCTTATTATAACATCTGAGGGTTTATTACTTATCCAAGATGTCCCATATTCCATGATTTGTTTTAATTTTTCTATGTTTTGGGATATGACAATTGCTACATATGAAGTGGTGAACATTACAAATATAATGTTCCATATGTTTAATTTTATTGTATTTTTGTGGGCCAGCCTGGAAGGTAACATCACCCTGGTTCCCTCTACAAAACACCAGTGGGATTCTTTGGATTACTGCAGAAAATAAGCTCTGAGAATAAACGCCACTTTCATGATTTTTGAAGTATAAATCCAGTCACTAGAAATATAAAGCTAACATCAGGGTATAATCAAATGATACCAGCGTCACCACCACTAAGCTCCTGTGTTCAGTATGATGTCTTAAATTATTAATTCATTTATATATACGATTTAATCTCCTCCGACATCCTGTGAAATCTCATTTAGATACTTGTTAGCAACCAATGTTTTTAAGACGCGTAAAAGATTCGAAACCTTATTTCAGGCATCTAACTACAAACCCACCGACTTTGAGACGAGGGGCTGTGAAAAAAAATATCATCTGATTTCCGGGTTTCAGGATTCATTCCTACAACTCTCCATTGTTCTTAGAGGCTTACAGTGGCTTACTTATTTTTTGCATATTTTGCGTTGTTTTTCAAAGTCCTCATGTAAATATGCAGAATAGGGTGAAGTTGCACATATACTGAGGCTAAGCATTAATATTTATCCCCTGCTGGGTTAGAGATGGTATGCTTGGTATGTTGGAGGCTAGGTACTTTTTCTCACTAAGCTTTCTCACACACACACACACACACACACACACACACACACACACACACACACACACACATACACACACACATACACACACACACACACACACACACACACACACTTTCTGCCTGTCTCTCCCACATACATCCACCATTTATTTTCCCTAAACAGGAATTATTAGTTTCATTTAGCTGTTACTCCTGAGACAGCCATGATCCTCACACATAATATTATACTGCGTTTGTTGCAGTAACATTAAGTGCTCAAGCTCCCTTTTATCGTGCAGGAAATACAGATTTTGTTAGAACAGGCTGGACATATTTAGTATGTGAAGTATAACTCCTGTTGTCAGGGGATCTCATTCTTTCATTATTTCTTGCTTAGAAATAGAAATCTTAGATCAGGTTCCACTGATTCATTTCAAGCCTTGTGATTTGTTGTACCTTGTCAGCTTTACGAAAAAAAGTCATTTTTCTCTGAGAAATAAGTAGATTTTGATTGGACAGCTTTCTGCTTATTCAGTTGAATAGGGAGTGAACGGTTGGCTCTTTGGAGAAGACACTGAAGGCTGATAATAGACAGCCAACTGGCTCAGAGACACAAATATGGCTTGCACAGGAGTACTAAAAGTAGACATCCAAAGATATAAAACACCACTTCTAAAGGTGCAGCCAACTTTCATTGGACTGCTCTTGAATGGGCCTACACTTTACTGAGGATGGAGACTGTGACCTACAGTTTCTAGTATGTTCAAAACACTCATATGTCAGCCAAAGTATGGCTAAATCCTCATGGCGACTCCTACTCTTCCACTGGTCAAACACGTTTTACTGTAAGCAGCTCAAGTCTAGTTTATTCTTTGGTCTGAATTCCTGTTGTAATTTAAGTTTTTGGGAATATGAATATCTAGAAAAAAGTTTGTGTCAAACCGTTAAGTAGAGTTTTACTGGATAAGTGAAAACTTTGGCCTAGTAGGCAGTGCAAGGTGGAAAGTCAGAGGATCGCAAAAGTAATACCTTTTCTTCACAGCAGCCATTTTGACATGAAATAGTCGGGTCAACACAGGTGTTACCAATGATGATGAAGGTTTCATTTATTGCAGCAGAGACTTTCCAGTGAGCCAACATGCAGCACAGCAGCTCCCTGACTCTGTGTGACCTGAATGGAACTGAACCTTGATTGGTATCTATGGTAACACCTGTGTTACCTGTGCTATGATTGGTCTATTATGATTCATCCTCATGGCACATTTTTTTTAATATCAGAACCAAATTTTATGGCAATCCATGTAATAGTTGTTAAAATAGCTGTCAAAACCAAAATAGTGAACCATATGTGGCTAAACCCCACGGGCTGAGGGTGGGCACTTTGGGCTGTGCCTCTTTATATTGTAGCCACGTTGGCTTTGTTTAATGCAAAAGTAATGCAACACCAATCTCATGCTTGCATGCAAAGAACAGTTGGTCCATGTCCAGTTGAATGCATTAATGGAAATGAGTTTGCTCAGTGTTGATTACATTTTGTCAAACCATGCTTTTATGTAAATCAAGTACAAACCAACATCTTACTAGCAGTAACACACCTGAGCATTCTGTGCATTTGTACTGTACAACATTAAAGTCAAAGTCCTTTTTGTGTGCAACATATACTCTAAGCCAGGGGTCTTCAACCTTTTTCAGCCCAAGGACCCCTTGGACAAGAGACAAACAGAACAGGGACCCCCACATGTAATTACATTTTTTAAATTTTTTTTATTTAAATGTATCACATTTTAAGCCTGGCCTATACCTCATTAACCTATTTATATACTGGGTTATTAGCCTATATGTTTTTATGATGATAAAAAAGTTCATGCAGAATTATTATTGGTTATTAAATGCCAAGAGCTGTGAGTTTTTGAATTATCTGCACCCTCACAGTCACCATTATTTTAGTGAAAATTGGCAATTATTACGTCAAAAATTGGCGGACTCTCTGCAGGACCCCTGGTTGAAGACCCCTGCTCTAAACTGATGAAACCACTTCTGTCTATGTACAGATTGAACCAACAGGGTCCACCATGTTTATTAGTGAGCTTTAGTGGTGCTGGTTTGTGGATGTTTGGACTGTACACAGAGTTAGGCCAGCTGTTTTCAACTGTATTACTAAACTAAGATAACTGCCTGCTAGCTGTATGACACGGACCTCCTTTTCTAACTCTGCTGCTAAGAAAACATTTATGGGAGAAACTGCTGTTATTGTTGTTTTAGTTTTTTTTTTTTTCCATTTCCATTTTTTTTTCTAACAACAAAAATGCGCAAGTATATCTGTTGAAAACAAACAGGTGGCACCAGTCGAGGGAATGCATGACGAGTCGTCCCAGGAGACACGTTAGAGTTTCTCATGGTGCTTCCAACATTCAGGCAGACTAGAGGACGCCTTCTCAGTCCACTTCTATTCTCTCCATAAGCTCCGGGCTTCTCCAGTAACACGTTGAGCATGTTACAGGATATTTGTAGCATTGTTTCAGACCATTTCATAAGGCTGTGTGTTGTTTCTGAGGCCTTAGGTAAGAATGAGGGTGAATCCTTTCACTTTCCGGCTTTGAATAAATCTGTGCAGGCAGACAGGATTCCTACAAGTTGTCATTTTGTCCTTTTGTCCGGGTGGATAGCAGTTCGCTGGGTGCACAGATCCACCTGGCTATTAAAAAATGGATTTGTTTCCTGTGTTTTCAAAGCGTCAGAGGAAAAAAGATTTAAGTGGGAGGTGTTGATATCAAAGAGTACAGAGCATCCGTGTCTCGTGTACGGCCTGCGCTGAAATGCAGGATCTATATTTGGGAGAATCTCTAGTTAGTCAGTGTCCCCTCTCTGTCTCTTCTCTTTTGATGCATGAGATGAAAAATTAAACATGCTTTTTCTTCTGTTTGTCAGCGGGCTTGTCTTTCTTCTTCAAAGCCATGACTCATAGAATGACCTTTTAGTTCCCAGGAGTTCAGCGTCTCCTGTGAGGCATCAGGGCTGCTTGAAAGCATTTGGTGTCCCAGTCAAAGCCCAACTTCAACTTCTTCTTCTTCTTCTTCTTCTTCTTCTTCTTCTTCTGCTTCTGAACAATTTAAGTATTTATTTGGTGGAAATGTACTGAGCAAGCTGTGACACTGGAGGTCAGAAGACAGGCAGAGACATAATTTAGGGCATTTTCACACTTGGTCCACAAGATGCTTGAGTGTGTGCCAAGGCTTGTGGCTTCACTTGTTGGGAAGGAGAATAAATAAAGAAATGTGAACTCACCAGACGAGCAGCTTTCTGCTCAGGTTCTAACACTGCTTTCAGCTGACTGCTGACTAATCAATATTTTTGTTTTAATGATGAGTTAAATGTGGTCATAGTGGAGCATTTCAATATTAAATGCCAGAAATTTCTCTCAGTAGTTTGTGGAGATCAAAACAGAGCTAAAAGAGAGTGAATACAGGTGTCCCCTTTTCTGTTCCCTTCAATGCTAACGAACTCCAAAAAACACCGGAGAGCAGTCTCCCCCTTCACCAGACTGCAGCTAACGCAGGCTGCCAGACTGAAGACACTGAACCTCCATGAGGAAGCAGCTTCCACGTCTGAGTCTGACTTCAGTCTGTGCTGCAAAATAATGACAGCAAAAAGTTTAATTTGGTTTGTGTCCATTTGTTTGAGAGGGAGACACACACACACACACACACACACACACACACACACACACAGTGGGAGAGAGACACACACACACACACACACACATCCACAGAGAGAGAGAGAGAGAGAGAGAGAGAGAGAAATACTTTGTAATTGTTTTACAGCGGTGAAGTTCAGCATAAATAAACTCCTCTAGACCTCTTCTGGTAAAAGAGATGTCACACACAACTATTTTGGTAACTTTTAAGATACAAATGTGAATTTCAAGCTAAAAGTCTCCGTGACCCAGTCAGTCCTCTCAACAGACTCTGAGGCTCACTTCCTCCGGGAAAGCAGCCTCCTTCTTAGGCAGCTAGAGATCCCGCTGTTTACCGATGATGATTATGTGACGTGATTTCATTACTTGAACTTGACGTGACTTAAAACTTCCCACAGCGGTGTTATAGATAGTGTCTTTGTAAACTTTACGAGGGAAATAATTGATGAATTTATACATGGGAATTATACCTGCCCAGTACTCCATACCGACCCCGAACAGCCTCTACCTCCTCCCAGTGAGAGCTGGGTAGGTCTGTAACGTTTACAGTGTCTTTGTCACTTTCCACAATGCGCTGTGGGTCAGGATCTCTGTCACGACAGAATCTTACAGCATCCGTGAGATTAAAAAGAGAGGGATGACGATGGTGGAGATATTTTTTAAAAATTTCCAGTAGAAATCAGGTGGAAAGAATTAGACACAATCTAACACTGACTCCGTTGAATCACTTTATTTGCTTCCATGGCTGTAGTACATTTCATATCTGGCAACCCGGCATGAGCCATGTAGTTATCAAGCCGGATCAAAACACACAGAACTCAACACAAACAGACGGCCCAGTCCGTCAAGGCAAATTTCAAAATAAGAAACATACTGACTATAGTCATCTATCAAGAAGCTTGTATTTCAGTAGAGCATGTTTCCTTAATCTCTGATGACACAGCATATTCATTTTATGATTTAATACAGTAAATATGTTACATAATGTACCTTAAAGCAAGTTGTGATAGTTTTATCTGCATCCTGTTCCATGTTGCCATGATCACTGTTGTATATGATAGTGGACTGCGTTAATGTGTCCAGTCAGTGTAATGAGTGGTAGCTCTCACACTTGAGGCAGACTCCATGGGCTCTCTTGAACCAAACATATCACACTTTCAAGAGTGGAAGAAATGCTTCTCATGGACGAAGCTGAAACCTTCAAACTGATCCTGAAGGAGATTACAGACACAGAAAAACTGCCTTGTATACAACATGAATAAAGTGTGCTTGTATGTGCTTGTTTGTTGTACGTTTTTTTTCAGCATTCACATTCAATGATGGCATTACAACACAGATAGATAAAAGATTATATTCAATACAGCAGGCGAGCACTTACACATACAACTAGTGTGTGTGTCTGCGGTCATGTATGTGTAGGTTTACTGCAAGTTTGTTTACCTACAAATGTGAATTTGAAAAAAGCTCATGCAACAAGACGTGTCCTTGGTTCCTGCAAGTTGATCCTCAGGTTTGTTCCTGGTTACAGAGGCATTAATACAGCAGCTGACAGCTTTCAAGGTAAAATCCAGCAACAAATAGCTGGAGGGCCTCACGTGAGAGACTTTCACCCTCTTGTACATTGCCCTGCAGGATGAGGCTGGCAGTGGGCTGCTCACAGTAATCAGCATGAAGCACATGACCTGCATTTATCCTTAAAACACACAATGCACCTCTGTGTGCTCGCCGAGGGGGTGTGCACTCGTAATGAATTTAATAATGTAATCAAAACTAAAAGTAAAAGTTGGACTGACACAGTGTTGCGGTATTTACCAAGGGGCAAAGCAGAGTTAACAGAGGCCTGTTTATTACTGGCACTGACTCCTGCACAAAGCAAACTTCATGGTTCGCCTCAGCTGGCTCCTCCAGGAATTTTTGTGAGCTTGCAATCGAAGTCAGGTTCTGGTATTACCAGAAAAACTTTCCTGCAATTTGGTCAAAGTTCCTGAATAATTTCACAAATATTGGTAGAGGACTCATTGCACTTGTCTTGCATTGCTTCTAACAAGCTCCTCCAATTCAAATGTCAAGCTAACCCTCACAGCAAAACTTCACCAACGTGTTCCTCAAACTAACCATGTGATTCATGATGCTGCTGTATTTGGAGTAAACGCTTCATGATAAGTCAAATTCAAATGTTACATCCAGGGTCTGAAGGATGTGTTGCTTCACACCTGAACTCACCTGCTGGCAGAGTCAAAGTATTGAAAATGTGTTGCATGGGGCAGGGCATCGTGGTTTGGTTGGGTTGTTGCCGTTGTTGATACTTGCATTGACGGATGTCGGCCACCAGTCCTCCACAGACATTATGGGGCATCTCTGAAAGATTCACATGAGCATGAAAAAGTCTGTTGGAGGTGTGACGATAGGTGAGGAGTACATAAAAGACTCTAAGCTTTAGGGTGGATCTAAACACTGAAAAGGAAAGGTGTGGGAGAGACGAAACTCAGACTGCTGGGTAAATATTGACACCTAGGATGTCTTGCTCTGTTGTTTTTATTACCTCTGCTGGTAATTATTAATACACACACACACACACACACCCACAAGCAGGACTGGCACCTTCCATGGTTACTATCATGGTTCTTTAATTAGCAGATTTATTAGTGGTGTAGAGTTTCTGGATGTGAAACAAAAACATGCGAGAACTAAATTCATCAATGTAAAACTGTACTGAGCCCAGGTCAGCGTAAATCCAACGAGGCTCCTGTGATAAACAAGAACAGGACACGCTAGTCCCCACAGCTCGAGTCTTCTTTGAAATGACTGAAGTTAATGAAGCCATGTGTTCTTTACAGGTGATGATGAGATAAATGACATAAATGACGACAATAACGATTTCAGCTTTGAGGATAAATGTGTTGAACATTTTACTATTGTTTTAAAACTGTAAAATGTTCAATCGTAATATATGGTTTACTGATTATTGTTGAATTAAATAAAATCTTAATTAATAATTTCTTAACATTAGGGCTGCACTATATTATAACAATACAGATACTTTCTTCATTTCCAGTACAATTCTCGTTGAAAACTCACATTAAACCACATACAATGATCCAGTTGATGCCCTTAACTTCTAATATATAGTTTAACCTTGCTGATATAAAAGTGGTGGATTAAATATTAGAAGCATCTCTCAGTTCAACGCAGCTCCACAAAGTAAAACCTCCAAAATAAAGCTGAACCAACGCGTCTGTAACGGAACATTACAACCTCCATGAAGTGAGGACTTGTTCAGGGATGTTGTATCAGACTGCATTAGTTTGAACTTGGTGTACCTAATTACAAGTAATTCTACTTCATGTGGCACACACTTGTATGTATGAGGTCTAATAAATCCAAAACTCTGCTGCCAAGATTTTGACTCAGTCAAAGAAATACAGTCACATCAAACTGATTCTGGCTGCCTGTTGTCTACAGAGTTGATTTAAAGATTCTTTTGATCCTTTCACCCCAAGTTATTTAGTAGATCTTTCAGTGCCCTATGTCCCTTCTCGATCCTTGAGATCCTCAGATGAGTCACTCCTGGTTGTTCCATAGTCTTTGCAGTCAGGTCTCCAAGACTGTGGCCTGACCTGCCTGAGGAGATCAGGGCTGCAAACTCAACTTTTAAATCGCTTTTAAAGACGCAATTTTATAAATGAGCCTTTAGCTGATCGTTTTATTCTAAATGTAATTGATTTATTGTTTTTCACTTATTCTTATTGTTGTTTTGTTGTAAAGCTGCTAAAGTTTATTATTACGAGAAGTGGAAGTGATCAGAAAAGCTGCGTGAGGTCTGAAATAAATCTATACATTGACAGTGGTAATAAATACGACACAGGAACGAATTATTATTAATTATTACTTCATCATAATTACTGTACTCACTCAATGAAAGAAACAGCTGAGTTGGACTGTCCATAAGTCACTGCTTTGTTTCATGAGTCAGTGTGTTGTGTCGTGGTTGCGCGCTGAGCGGCTCTCTCCCATTAATGCATCCACAGGACTGCAGAGACACGTGACATGACAGATGTGCTCATGGTATTGAGCACTGTATGTATACAGATGTGCATTTGCTTGTGTGCACTGTTGCAGTGGTCTCCATTAATCAGACAATAAAGAGTAAAATACCTGTGGGAGTACCATTAGCCTATTTTTTCTGGAGTGTTACATCACATTTTCTGCCTTCAGTTGGAATTCATCCTGCATGATAATGGAGCATCATTGCTAGCACGGGTACTCGACCATTTGGGGGACTTTGTTTGAACCATTTTCTGTGACAATGACTTGCCTGAGTGCTCTTGACCGTCTTTGCTTCAGCAGGTTTTGTATAGTGTGAAAATGAGTCAGCATGAGCGATGTGAGCAAAACAATATGCATGAATCACCAAGGGAAATTACTGAAAATGATCCTTCCTGATTATGTATGTTAAGTTTGCTACATTGACTTATTCACATCTGTAAGGGCCGATAATCAGCAGAGACTTTTTCAGCTCTCCACTGCAGTTATTTGATAATAGATTTCTGTGTTCTTACCCTGGGGATGATCTCTGTGTAAAACATGCGAGCCGTGTTTTTCTGCCCTTGCTTTCCCTCTCCGCAAGGAAAAGCCCATAGGTTTCCAAATAAGGCCTGGGTGAGCGCTGGCTGTATTAATAGAATAAGACTGCTGCTGGGGAATATTTGTATTGACCTGTTGAAAGACTTTATCTGATGCATGCCGTTTCCATGGCAGTGTGGGGGCGGGATGCTACGAGGCTGGGCTGTGGTGGAGGTTCCATGTGCAGCTGCAGCTGGCTCCGCCAACTCCACCGTAGGTAGCAGGAGCCCACCTTTTTAAATGTCAAATTTGGACAGCCTCAAGAGGGTTTAAAGCAGGAGTTGCATCGGTTTTCATGGTCTTAACAGAGACACAGACATTTAACACTATAAAAGATGCTCTGGGGTTTTGTACAAGGCAGCAGTTCTCCCCAGAGTAAAATACACCCTGATCATATGCCTTAAACACATTTGTTATGCTAATAACTCCGTCGTGGACAGGAAAACATCATGATTTCTCTCTTCAGCAGCTTTGGCTTAGGACAAATCCCTGCTACAGAGATTTAAAAAAATGTGGTCAATAATATTCCAGTATTAGTCAAGAGATTTACAAATACAATTCTATGACAGTTTCAGCTATGTGACTGCAACTTCTGCAGAGAAATCCCATGAAAGTTTCCCCTGTGTGCTGAGAGGATTGTGTCTTTGATGCGTCTCTGGAGTGACTCGTACAGATTACTTCTTCATTAGGGCCATTTGCTCCCTCTCTCCGTTCTAATCTGCATACAGTATATCTGGCTTTTCAAGCACGGCTGGCTTCACTCAACATGACAAATCTATTTTGAGCTGCTGAACGTGTTGCATGGGCGAGTTCTCCTGCAGTTCTCCATCTAGTGGCACCTTTTATTGTATAACCTTGATAGCATAGACAGACAGAAGCTCCTGAATTCTGTATGAGTTCATGTGTTTATGCTGAGGGATCATGAAAATTGTTTTTGCTTGGCTTATTTAAGAGCTCCCTCCGAGACTTTTGCGCCATTTACAATAAACGGTTGGTTCCTTGACAAAAGTTTGCCTGACTGGGAAGAAATGTACTGTCCAAGTAAATATTTTAGCAGCCAAAATGAAGAATTTCTTGGGAAATACACCAGAACTGTTTGTCACCGTTGACTGTATTTATCTATAGTCATTTGTCTTCTGTGGGTCAGTCCACTTAAGTTAGATAAGAGGCAGAAAAGAGTAACCTTTTCTAAATTCACCACCCCCTCTCTCTGTCTCTCACCTCGTTACTTAATTTTCCTTGGTCGTGTCTCACTTCCAGGCTTCCGCCAGCCACTCCTGCCTGTGAGTGTGCTTGGTTTTTTGCATGAAGACCTGCTGAGGGGTTTTTGACTTGATAAAGACGTGCTGTGTTTGTTCAGTTTGTTCCGGCAACAGAGGGGCCCATGGTGTGAATGTGATTCAGCTGCCTGATTCAGCCCATTAAATGGCTCTATGAAAAGAGTGGGCTGCTGGCTTTGGCTAGCTGCTGGCTGCCAGTCCCAGGACCCACTGTATGCCTGGCACTGAATGGAAACAATGTCTTTTAGCACTGGTGCCTTGGACACATGACAGCATGCAAGCTGTTTGATAGGTGGAAACTTGGACCGGGTCTATGAAACCTGAATGTACTGATTTGCTGCTAATTAAAAATTCAAGTTTTATTACTGTACACACATGCAAGTGTGCACCAACAAAGGGTTTCTGACACCTATGTAGCTCATGGTACCCATCATCAGTACATTTACATTCACAGTCAGAAATTATTTTTCAAATAGTTGAATGCAGAATGGTGGAAGCTGACCTATTCAGATTTCTAGAGGTCATGTGTGGGTTTGAGTTTCAATTGAACTTTGCATGGATTTCAATATGAGCATGCATCGCTATGTGTAATCTTTACTTACATCCTGCTGCTCTGCTGTTTCAGCACAACTTTCCTCATCTTACATATTAATCATGCATGATCTGAAACCTGGTTATGTATTTACATGGCCAAGAACTCCATTTGTTTTCTAGCTGGGTGTATCAGTTTTATCTAATCGTCTACCCCGATTACAGAAGCTAGGTTTCTCCTTTACATAACGCTCCATAAATTCACTGTCACTGTCGGCACTAAACTTAAGTGCATGCACATTTACTGTACATGCATGTTTGGGTTTTCTGATGGTCTGAAGATCTTATGGCGCACATATAGAGCCAAATGCTAAACATACAGTATAACAAACTGAAGGACCATGAAGTGCCTAAAATGTTGTGTGGAGTTCCTCAAGGCTCAATACTCGGCCCGGTCTTACTCAGTTTGTAGTGTTATCTGTTTTTCTTTGTTTATAGTTTAGCACTAAATACCTATTACATATGTAATTTTGTGTCTGTTTTTTGCTCTTGAACAGATGATGACTGTTGTTTTAAGCATTTGACATTAAGCACAAACTACTCAGCTTTCACTGTCCAAGTTAAGGACAAGTTCTTTATAACTGAGGCTCAGAATAAGAAGCTGGTGACCCTGTTAAGGATAAGCGGTAACAGAAAATGGACAGATAAGAAGAGAGAATAAGAAGCTTTCTGATCTGACTTGACTGTCAATCAACTAATCAATCAACCGCTTTCAGCTCTAATATAGTTTGTTCCTATGATTTAAAATGAACACTCTTCTTTGAACAAACTGCTTATGCTGCTGAAAAGTCTCCAGGTGTGTATTCAAACTAAATCTATGTTCACCTTCTTGCATCAGATTCGTAAACACCTGCATACACATTGTTCTTTGTTAGGATTCACAGTCATCATCAGTCACCGAGAAGTCATGCACCTGTTTGGAGAAGAACCAGACTTGTTCTGTCCTTGGTCATTGTGCACCAGTACTGTCAGCCACAGTAAAGCAGTATTAACTCTGTCCTATATGTAAATCATTAACCGGCTACCTACTGATTGCACATTAGTAAAATTTATGATGTGTGTATCCTGTGTTTTATTCTCACATTACTGCATGATAGGTGTGACATAATGATACTAACTGTAGTTACATAGCACGTTTTGAAACAGAGTATACTTGCAGTGCACATGCTCTACTCTATAAATAAATAGACATTTGATGCTTAAATACTCCAAAAGAGAGTGAGCCTAAACTATAGTCCCCTTGTTCAACTGCATAGTGAAGGTTAATGTTCAACAGGGCATAAAATCTCTCAGCTGGATGCGAGCAATCAAAAGGAATTGATTTAGTTGTAGTTTATATTGGTAGAGAGCAACAGGAAGGAGAGAGAAAGGAAAATGTCAAGGGACAAATGTCCCCACCAATGATTTGAACCTGGATGACGTCTGTCTCACATGGATGCTGCTTCTCTTCCACAGATAGTTTCCAACGTGCTGATCTTCTCCTGTACCAACATCGTGGGAGTGTGCACCCATTACCCCGCTGAGGGCTCCCAGAGGCAGGCCTTCCAGGAGACCAGGGAATGCATCCAGGCTCGCCTTCACTCCCAGAGGGAAAACCAACAGCAGGTGAGAGCGAGCGCAGATTTATGGTGACGGGTGACGGGCCTTGTCAAAGTTTTATCTGTTAAAAGTAAATAAAGAGTACAAAACACTCATCGTTGCAGTTCCATCGCTTTATTTTTATTGAGGATGATTGTGGCTATGCAGTGTTTACATGCACACCGCAGGCATATGTTTCACTGCGATTAAAAGTTAATAATCAATAGAGACTATGCGCATGTGATTCCCTGACATACCGTGCCGTATCTGTTTGTGTTTCATCTGTCACACCCGAAAGTTGCACACTGAAACTCTCTGCCATTCTTCAGCGTTCACATGCAATAACAGAAATACAGTAAACCCTGTGTTTCTTCCTCTCCAGTTTAGTGCAACCCAGCAAGTTATTAAAATCCACATCTGATTTCATTTTCACAGCTGAGACAAACAGCTAGTTGTTATTCAGTTCTTAATTCATCTCAATCTCCTGACAGTTTGGGGCTGATCAGTTCAGGATGTGCCGTGGTGTATGGGAAACACTGTAGTTGGAAAATGGAACATTTTCCATCATTCACTTTTGTTGTGTTGAATGCACATCTTCTCCTAAACTTACCCACCTCTCTGCTGTGGAGTAAGGAACTGCTGATTTCTATTTTCCTTTCTGTAATTGACCTTTTGGAATTTTCCCTTAAGTGATATCCTCAATGTTCCACAACAGAGAAACATGGCAGCGTCCTTATTGATTTAATAATTCTGCAGGTTTGCTGGCCAGTAGTTTGAATTATTTCTAAGAAATCTTTTTTCATCCAGCTTGACTGCTATTGCTGTTGAAGAGAAGCCAGTCAGAGGCACATTATTAATTATTAGTATTGTTATTATTAGAGCTTTAGAAAGCTTTCCTGTTGCAAATCTGAACAAGACAGTGCATTCAGTTTCACCCTACGCCCAAACTGCAGTCCAAAATGAAGTGATTTTAACTGCTAAATATTTTAAAGCCGCAGCTCACCCTTAACAGCTCACATGACAGTTTGAAGCATGCACCTTGGGAATCATAGCAGACTTTATTCCTTATGTCCTCTGTGCTTTTGTCTGTACACATTTCACAACGTGTTGAGCCAAGCTAATCCAGCTCTACTTAAACAGGAGTAATGTTTTTATCAGTTATCATATTTTGTATTGCAGGATACACACAAAATCACATCTGGGATTAATATTTTCCAGACACACAGTTAATATAAATGCACATTAACACATTATGTCTTCATGCCGATGTGTATTTTTCCATCAGCTGTAATTATGTGTAAACATAATTGTTTAATCACTTTGTAGGCTGTTATTCATGACCATCGGGAGGTTTATTCTTAGACTTATTCAGACGTGTTAGTCACACTGCCTCCCCTCTGAAAGCCGAAGCTTCCACCTCTTAACGTACTTATAATTGTCCGCTGAACCCACTCCCTTTCACCCCACCTCCCCCGCCCACACTTCCTTGCAGGAACGTCTCCTGCTGTCAGTGCTTCCCCGCCACGTTGCCATGGAGATGAAAGCTGACATCAACGCCAAGCAGGAGGACATGATGTTTCACAAGATCTACATCCAGAAGCACGACAACGTCAGGTAAAACCCTAGGCCCCACCCCCCTGCCCACAAGGAGAGGAGGGGTCACGGTGATGATGAGCAGCTCATTGAAGCTGCTATAAATAACACGTTTTGTCGACATCTCCACAAATCATTCCAAGCTGCCTGTAACCTCTGAAGAGGAGTAACAATGCACACATACATGAAGACACACGACACCACAAGGACACAGCTAATTAATATTCAGTATAAAAATACAAACCTTTATGGCCCAAGCCTTTGTAAGTGTAGTATATTATGATGAGTTTTTAGGTGCTACTGAACCTGAATCAAATATTTTTTTAGTAAATCATTATTTATCAGTTGTCAGTTTCATCTATACAGAAAAAATGATAATTCATGTACAATCATGGATATTAAGGAGATGAAATAGGAGATAGAGGATTGTGAATAATGATCAAACAATATCAAACACGCAATAAAGAGATAAGGGAAATAAATATATAAATAAATTAAAAGAAAAGAAATGTATAGAAATAAAATGTAAAAAAAAAAAAAAGTAGTTTAAGTCTTAAACTTAACTTAGATAAGGTGAGCTTTTTATCTACAGTGATGGGTTTTTACAGTAGACCAGGACAGAAAAAGTAAAACCAGGCACTAGACAAAGCTTATCACGGTTTTCTTTTTCTCAGGAAAGGAGGGTGAGGCGAGGAGTATTCAGTTGGTTGCAATCTGTAACACTGCTAGATGTACACACTAAATCGTACACACTTTAAACTGATCAAACTGTTTTACTCTCGCAACGTAGCTGGTGTTACATTTGAACCTGATTTATAAAGTTTAGCTAAACTAAGATTGAACCCTAATCTGAATTAAAAATTCCACTTCTGGTGCAGCCCTACATTATGGTGCAACTTGTGCATTTTTAGCGGACATATGGTAATAAAGACATAAGTAGGTTTGTTGTTTCAGGTTTACACCTTTAAAACTTCCATAAAGAGGAGGGAGGACATGTTGAGAACAGCTGATAAAGACCAGTCACTTTGCTGCATCAGTTCGCCCACACAGTGTAAAGACAATGTTTAGAATCATGTCCAAAAAAACATGTTTAAAATCTTAAACGAATTGTGAATCAGGATTTAATCCAGATGAATCCTGAATGGCGCAGCCCACCCACAGACAAAGGCAGAAGAGGTGGGAGAAGTGCAGGCGTTGCCATGACAATAGGCTGCATGGTATTTTCCCAGAGTATTTATCACCTGTCTCTGCGTACAGTATCAGTAACTATGTAAGAGCTGAAATCACTTAGAATGTGATGTGAAAATATTGACGACTCAGTATTAGAATAAACTCTGATCCACAGTCACTGGTCAACATAAAGAAAACAACCAAGAATATGAAGAACATTGTTGATAAATCTTTTATTTACAATGTGTTTATGTCTTTAAGACCTGCTTCAATGCATGTTCTAAAAAAACAAACTTGTGCTCTCACACACATGGACAGATGCATGTTTACTATATTTTACATATTCCCCCTGTACTCTATCAGCTGGAACATTATGTGGGCAGGTTCGGGCCCTCAGATTATTTCAGATGAGAGAGTTTGTGTCTATAAACAACAAATCCTTCAGAAGTTTGAGTTTTCTCACTCCAGAATTGAAACAGGTGTTCAGTTGATATCACTAGATGAAACATTTCTGAATAGGACAGACTTTTTACAGATATAGATCGATAAGTGTTGATGTTCACCTTGATGCTGATCAGCATTAGCTGTTTCTTCAGGAGGAGTCTTGATGATAGTTTTAGGGGAGGAAGGTGAAGGCTTGAAATATTAAACACGTCATTATTTGTTGTCATTTTACTCCTTACTGCAAAATGATCAGAGTAATTAGACCTTGCGTGTAGCAGGTACAAAATCCTCCCACTTAGTGGAGATTTTACAGAGCTTGCAGCCGCATCTCGTGGCTTTCATCTGCAGAGTTAGCTCAGTTGTCAGGGAGATGCTTCAGTTCTTGTAACATGAACAGAACAGATACACTTACACACAGTAGGGATTGAAGGGATGGATGCTTCAGTGGTGTCTCCCTTTTGTGGATTCCATCATGTGATAACGGGGTGTACGTGGGGAGGTGATAGTCTCTGGCGGCAGATGTGAGTGGTCGTCTTGATCTTTTTCTTGTCGTTGATTGAGCCCTGATTGATGATTTCGTTGGTTGATGCCTTCACGGGTTTTGGTGTGATGTGAACTGTGAACACTGAGCTGATAAAACAGGAGATCCTTTTGTACTGTGTAACCACACAGGACAGATGAAGATGAACAACCGTGGTTAGGTTTGGCACCACCTTGTGGGGGAATAAGACACTGCGTGTGTGTTTAAAGCTGGGCAGTGAGAGTTTTATGGCCTGTGGCTGTCACAGTCAGGTGGAAGCCCAAACCTCAAAACATAATCGGCGCTATTGAATCCTTTTATCACTTTGATGTGTCTCTGTGAATCCTTGGGGGTTGGAGCATTAGGTCCCGTACTTGGAGCTCTTGTAAACAGAGGTCTTTTCATCAGTATTAATGCGATCATTATCAGGAATTATGATTCTTTTTAAGTTTAAAAGTTAAAGACACATGAGCGCTCATGAACAAGCACATACACATTGCACGTTTAGCCATTACAACAATTCTTGCGTTGTTAAATTAAGAGTCAAACACAAAGAAAGAATTCAGCTATTTGTAACTCGTTCTTACCTGTGAAGACGTTACCCTTTACATCATTATAAGAGACAAATTGACAGAAATCTGCATTTTCGGAGCAAACAACCAAAAATGCAAAAAGTAAAATAAATGTTTTTTTTTGTTCTATGGAGTGTCCCACTGTAGGCTTTCTTGTGACTCACTGGGGAGTAGGCGGCACATTAGCAGCATCTGCTAAGCTTGGTTGAATTCTGTCTGTGGACATAAGTGTGTGGTTAACGGGTTGCTAACCAGGTGTGACTCGGTCTGTCGAGGAGCGGGCTAGTGGCTTTTCAGTAATTAGGGCTCTGCTGAGAGGCAAGAGTAACAACAGGAGGAGAAGTGACAGCTCCCACTGCTACAACTGAAAGTAAGATGGGAGTTGGAGAGGGGGTCTTGGGGTCCAGAGCTTGTTACTGCAGTGGATATGCATTGAGTGTGTTTCTACTCCTCTGTCTGGCCACAGCTGAACTCTAAAAGGCAACATTTTAATTCAAGCTAAACTACAGTTACAGTTACAGTAAGTTAAGTAGCACAAAGTAGGAATGGGAATTGATAAGATTTTTACGATTCCGATTCCATTATCGATTCTGCTTAACGATTCGATTCTTGGTCGATTCTCATTTGGGAAAAAAAGGAGAACAAACAGTTTGATCAGCATCAACTTTGTTTAGTTAGAAGTATCACGACCTTAAAAAACCAACAGCGAGGTCAAAAGAGGCATGTAGCATGTTTTACAAAGAGGCACATCGTGCTAACGTGGTAGGCAGTGTGTTACTTACCAGAGTTACCTTCCGTAGTAACCGCAGAGGTGGTCATAGCCTGGCTGCTGCTGCTAGGTTGAGTTTATCTCCAGTCCGAAGCGTGTCAAAAACACGACATTCATTTAAAAATATTGCATGTTGTGTGCGCAAATGTTTCTGCATGTTCGTCGTGTTCCCTCCCGACGCTGTTATCTCCACTTTGCAATGATTGCAAGTCTTTTTTTGGTAAAATGCAGCCAAACTTTGGAGCGTTTGAACTGAGTGGGTGCCCTTGTTTACTACTGATTGCACTGCACGTGCGACACTTGCGTAAGTTACGTGGTGTAATTAGTCGTGCTTGCTGGAATCGAGCGTGCGTAACTTCTTGCGGAAGTTACGTGACGTAATTCGTGCTTTCTGGAATTGATAAGATAATCGTTAAATAAACTGCCAAACGATTCCATGGAGTTGAAACACATGGAACCAGTTCTCAACAAGAACCGGTTCTCGATTCCCATCCCTAGTAAAAAGCACATCTACTGTAAAGCAGTGTTTTTCAAACATGCAGGGCAGTGTTCCCCGAGGACCAGGATTGAAAAACACTGCTGTAGAGTCTTAGGTTCAATCCTGTTTGAGTAACGCTGCCAGTTGAGCAGAGTTCTCTCCTTGGTGTGGAATCGGGTCCTTGTGTTGGCACCACTGTCTCCTACTGGTTGCCGTTCTAAGTCTTAAGTACCGTACGCGGCCGTAACGCCTCCGGTGGGCCTTAAGTCTTTGAGGGTGCACCAAGTTATAAGTTGTCTTTCTAAGCATGCAAGTATTTTACGTCTTTGAATGCTAAATGGATTTCTGGATGTTTGAAGGTCCGACGTTCAAACATCTACTGAATGGATTATCACAAAGGTGTGTACACATAACGATGATGCCCAGACGATGTACCCTACTGAATTTGTCAGTCAAAATTAATTTCCAACCCTTTGGTTTATGATCGAATAGCTGCAAAACTGACGGTCCCATCTGTCTCAGCTGTGCTTTGTATTTAATGCTAATTTACATGTTAGATTGTTAGATAAACTAGACTAGGAAGATGAACATCACCCATTGTTGTGTGTGGGAAAGTTAGCATGCTGACGTTAGCATGTAATTAATTTACACTGCATCACAGAGCCATCCGCAAGGCTCAAGACCTGTTAGCTAATACCAATCCTGTGGTACCAATAAGTGTGAAGGGCTAATAATGAAATTCATAAGAAATATGGATTATAAAATACGCCTACAGTCTTTTATTTACCAAGTTAAATCAAAACAGTTGAATGTAAAGTCTTATAAGTCTATAATTCAGCTACACTCTCTCCATCTGTCTCTCAAGTCAAGAGAATTAGCAGCAACAAGGACTTCAGTGCATGGAGTAATCTGGCTGATTATATCATTGTTTAAAGTAATATCATGTCACTTGGGGTATGTATTTTTAGCTCTGCAGGCATAGTTGGCACTATTGAAAAAAACTACTGACTTTCAACAAATGTGTATGTTATGTAGATACAATTCTGCTGTACCTTTTCCTGACAGTGTGACATCTCACTTGTGTTTGTCCTTGGGAGTAAACTGATGTGCTCTGGCTTCAGCAATGAGGCCAAAATGTGTGCTGACTCAGGTATTATGCAAGAGGGCTTTGGGGTGGATGTCGAGACGCTGCCGGGTCGCCCTGTCAGCGTTTGGGGAAATATTCCGAACACTGTGACTGTAGCTGCTGTTGCTGCAGATGTAGGCCAGCAGCACCCTGAAGAGAAAGACATGGAAAAAACATTGCATAAATTAGAAGAACTGACCTTGCCTTTGTTCTCCCATGTTCTTTTTGAAGTGAGGACAAGAATTGACACTGCACAGGAAACACACATGGTGTTTTTGGTGTGTGCGTGCGTGTGATGCAGTTAATTATGTTTGCGGGTTTTACATAAGGCTGTTCTGTTGATGCTGTTGGAGCCAGGCCTGACCTGAGAATCTGTCCTTGGGTGAGCAGACAGCCACACGCACGCATGCAGCAGACATAAAACATACAAATCAGCTGATGTTCACTGTCTAGATAAGATTGCTACTTTAACAGTGACTGATAATGTAAAGCAATATTTAGTCGATTAATTGTTACACTTTCTTGCAGGATGAGATCAAACTCAGCCTGAAGGATTTGTATCCAGATGTCAGATGTTTTGCAAGATTTAGAGATGAGAGGGAGGACAGCATCAATGCACGTAGTTTGCCAATGATCTCCCAAATGAACAATGAGCTGTAAGGTCAGGACATAACAGGAAATGAAGATAGGAAGAGGAATACAGAATGAAACGCAGAGGAAGAGAAGCTGAGCCAAACAAAGATGAAAAGGACTGGAGGGTCTGTGTGACATTTTTTTTTCCTGGCTGTAGTTAGCGAGCCACCAGCGGAGCAGCGGGGTTAAGCGGCCAGGGGGGGCAGATGAAAGGCAGCTGGCTGGTGGCGGTGGTAGTGCCAGATTAGAGAGGGATGACAGGGTCAAACAAGGCCAGCGAAGCACAGCTTTGGATCAGCTGAGGTCTGACCCGCAACAGATTTTTGTGGTGGCTGCTCTGCCTGTATATCATATGACTCTCTGTTTGTCGCCTGGTTTCCCATCAATTGGTTTCTCTTCACCTCTTGCTGAGAAGTGACAGTTTACAGTAAACATCTGCATTTCCACTTCCTTTTCTCACTCTCATAAAACATGCTTTATGTTGAAAATAGACAGTTTGTTGTCCCATGTGATAAATTTTGATATAAATTTGTTACATTTTAATTTGGACAGGCAATCCATTAAAAACTAAAACCTCTTCATGGATGTAAGCAGCAATAGAAGAAATGTGATAAGACCCTTAATTTGAATCACATAACACTTCTCACCTAAGGGCTGAAGTGAAGTGAGGCCGAAGTGCCAAAAACTGCAGTTCCTTGAATGGCCACTTGAAGCCGGCTCCAGAACGACTCAGTCTCCATAAGTCCATGTTAAAATGTCCAACTTCACAGCAGAAATAAACATGTTTGGGACAGTGTTTAGCTCAGATGGTTGAGCAGCCGCCCCACGTACAAAGGCTCAGTTCTTGCTGCAGAAGCCCAGAGTTGGAATCCGATCTGTGGCCCCCATATGTCATTCCCCATCTCTCTCTCCCCACATTTTTCTTAAAAAAAAGAAATAAACATGTTAACAGCCCAGTGGCGTCACTAGGCCTATTTTAGGGGGGCTTCAGCCCCCCTAAAATATTCTCAAGCCCCCCTAAATAATTTGGTGGTGTTTTATTATTATTTTTATTTATTAAATTTTTTTTCACAAAAAAATGCCTATTTATGCAATACAAAGTGGCCAGAATATGAGTTTAAACCAATAATCATATAAACTGTCATTATTCACTTAAATATGATCATAAATCTCATTTCATCGGGTACGGTAGAGAGAGCCCCTTCAGTGCGTCATTATACAATCCATTCCACTTTTTCATATAGAGAACGCCCACATCACTGAAATTCCAGTCCATGTTTTCCATGCGACCCTGCTCACTGCCGCTTGCGTGTTTACCTCTGAAGTACACAGAGCCGAACCTCACAGCGGCAAGAGCAGAGCGCGAACGCATGGGTGAAGGATGGACATTAGAGCCTTTTTCAAGAAAGTAAGCATTCATCACTGCTGGTAGTAACACTTAGCTAACAGCAGAAAAGTTCCATGTAATTAATAAACCAAAATGTTCCGTGTTTGAATCCCAGCTGGCCAGCTCTGAAAGTTCCTAGCTGCTGCTAGCTAGTTGAGATGACTTCTGTTAACCATTCCCGCTATTCGTTTCCTGACCGTGGTCGGGAAACACAGGGGAGATCCGTCTTCTCCAGGGCCGAAGTAGTTTCTCCGGGGCGAACTCCCAAGATTCGACTCCACACTAGTGATGCGCGGGCCGGCCCGAAACCGCGGGCACCCGCGGTCCGCCCGCGGGGCGGGACGGTGCGGGTAGAGAATGTTCCACTTTATTGGCGGGGCGGGCTAGGGCGGGTCGAATAATGTATATTGGGATTATAGCTTTAATTGGTGCTCTGAAAAATTTTTCGGCGCGCGCAATAACTTTTCTCCTCTATAGGCTAAGCCACCCCAGTTTCTTAAACCTAGTGACGTCCCTGTTACAGCCGCCTGGTACAAAAACTGTTTTGGTCTCTATAGCTAATTTCCCCGTTCATGACAACTGTGCTGCTTTGATTGGCAGGTGGGTGCCATTACAAATGCCTTATTTTAGCAACCAGGTGTCATTTGGACCCCCTCAGGTCTGCTGACGAGCCACGTCTTTGCATCTTTTAGATTAGCCATAAGGTGGAAGAATCAAGACTGCCAACATGGCGGTGGCCAGAGCTACCACTCTGACCGTCTCTTCAGAAACCTGTGGGTGACATCACGGATACGCCATCCATTCTTTATAACTTTAAACCAGTACATCACACAGTAAATGAATCACATGTCAATTCTTTTAATATTACAGCTTTAAAATCTATTTTTTAATTTTAATCTACTTTTTATTTCACTCTGTCACGGTTAACACTGGTCTGTCTTATTATTGGCTTGTCATCTGTGAAGCACTTCCCTGTATGAAAGGCTCTACAAATAGTTTGATTGACTGACTGATTGAAAGTTATAGGACTCAGATTAGACAAGCTAGCGCAGTATACATTAAAGCCCAGTTCACTGTAGGCACCACAGCCTTTTAGAACATTCAGCCAATGCACACAGAGTACAGGTATATATTTCTTTATTGACACACCTAAACGTAATAATCTTGAAGATTCCCATTTAAATAAATATTTCTTACTGTCTAGTTATTGCTAATGCAGAGTGAACATTACCTGCTGCTGCAGCTTCACATTAAAACCATTTAACTTTTATTGTTCTGCAGTCACAGGAAATGCAATGTGTGCAATGTGTCAGAAGTGACTCTACAAAACAGACAAAAGTCATTTTCTGACAGCCGGTCAGTTTGAAGTATGTCAGTGAGTAATGGAAGAGTCAGGAGCTGTTAGATGAAGAGCTGCAGGCGACAGACTGCACACCTCCGACTTCTCAGCCAGGTAGCCAGCTGCATTTACTGTGCCCTGCTGTTCGCAGACTTATGGTGTGTGCAGCATAAAATCAGGTCAGGGTTTCGCACAAAATGATGGAAAAAGGGCCACTCGTCACCTGACCTCTTTATTGAAAAGTCAGTTTGTCTAAATGCAGCTTAAACAAATACACCAGCTGCTCTTCTGTTGTAGTTATTCCTGTCCGAGGAGTGTTCCTCTGCTCGCATTTGCTTTTACAACCGGTTACCACAGGTGTCGCCAAACCAACCAAAATTGTATGCAATGCTACGTGAGCCACACATGTAATAGCTACTGATTTCGGGTTTCTTTCCATTCAGCTCTCATCCTCAAACTGTTTCTGCTGTCCTCAGTCACCCTTCAATTAGTCACTCTGTTTATCCCAAACCCAAACTACAAACTGATCTGAAACCAGTAGTGCATCATAGATTTGTCTCAAAGGAATTCACATTTTCACAGGACTGCATGCTTATCATTTTAAAGCCTTCCATCTGTTTTTGTTTGCTGTCAGCTGGGAACATGAAAATGATTTATTGCCTTAAATCCTCAAAGGACACAACATCAAACAAACTGAAATAGTGTTAACCGTTGCGTTTGCTTTATTTGTTTCATCAGATGCAAAATAAAATGTCCAACATGTTTTCCCCCCGGGACACTCTCAGTTCAGGATTTCCTCTGAAGTCGCTTACGAAAGCAAAAGTCCCCAGGATTTAGTGTTGTGTTGTAATGAGTAACTCATCACCGAGGTAACGATTAAATAGCACTGGAAGACCTCAGGTCTCTTTCTCATAACCCTCTCTCACTCTGCTGCTTTTGTAACTCGCCACCCACTGTCGCCTCTGATGTTACATCAGGCTGTGGGAAGTGGCTTTGCACTCTGCCTCGCTGTGTCAGTGGGGATAATTCCTGATAATCCATCAGGAAATCTGTGCATTATGTATTTAATTAAATATAGCTCCATCGTAAGACAATCTGAGAGCAACGTTTATCAAAAATATACATTTTAAAGAATTGAATTAATGTGATTGAACCTTGAAATCAGCCACAGAAAGTAAGGTTTAAGTTGAATTTACTTAAATCATGCTGCGCTCCTCTGCCTAGTGCCCAGTGTCCACACATTAATAACACCCATGGATGTGTTCAGGAGGCACAGCAGGTCGTCCACTAATCAGATGATCGGTGGTTCGATTCCCCCGCTCCTCCAGTCTGCATGTCAAAGTGTCCTTCGGCAAGATACTGAACCCCAAATTACTCCTGATGCTGCACCGTTGGTGTGTGATTGTGTGTGAATGGTTGGTTTCCAAAAACCGATGAGCAGCCAGTGCCATTTGTGTATGAATGGGTGACTGGATTATGTTGTGTAAAAGCACCTTGAGTAGTCAGAAGACCATAAAGGACCTTTTAGCTCCATGCCAAATATATTTCCTTAATGGTGACTGTGAACTGTGAACAGACAAAGATTTAGTTTGCAGCATTTGTGGTGCTGATTCATTGTTTCTTACTTGAGAAAAAACATGACCTGCAATTCTGACTGTGTTGCCTTGTGTTTTTCATTAGCACTTGTTGATGTCATTGTAATTTAATGCTGTTTGAAGTTCAATTTGCTGTTATCCCATGAGTAAAGAACTGTATAAAACTGTTTTAGGATAAATAATAAATAATCTTGGTTTGAACCCGATGGATGAGTCAGATTAATGCATGTGTCTGTGGTTTGGAAGTAATGTAAATGTTGAGGTGCAGTGCAGTTTGTTTCATTTTTAATCAGCATATAAAGAGGTTTTATTTTAAAAGCAAGTGAATTAAAGCACTCACTTCCCTTCACTCTCTCTAGAGGCATGCCTTCTTCCCTCCCTCCCTTTCTCGCTCTCGCTCTCTCTCTCTCTTGCTTTTGCTGTTCGACTAGCACTGCTTCTACCCAGCATTCCTGTCTCTGAGCTCAGACACGTTGGTCAAGTAGTCTGGTTCCACTCGACCTCCCATGCTACAGTTCATCGAAAACAATCAATTATTCTCAGAAATGTCTGCCCGAGAGTGGGGACTCTTAATCCTTTTCAGCCTGAGACACAAATTAAGGAAATTTAGACATCTTGAAACCGAGGTTCATTAGAACATGTTAGTGCTCTTGACATGTGGGCAGCTGAAAGAAAAACCCTGAAAAGACCCCCGTTGCAACACTGAGACAAAATGAATGTCACATAACCAGAATGCAAAACATTTGCATGTGCATATATGAACATAAACACTCCAGCACGTCCAACCCACACACACTGTACTGTACAAACACACCATGTTCTTGGCTGTGCAGCAGGCACCTATCCTGTGAGATCCATGTGAGCTTGTTTGGTTTGAAGCAGTCTTTGTTTATTTAAAGCCCTCTCTTGTCCTTCCCGCGGCTCTGACTCAGAAAGATATAGTCTGAAAACTGTTGCAAAATCAAACTATGACAACAATTATCATCTAACTGAATATCACCTGGCTCTGCTACGATTTTATAATCCAGAGCTAAATATGTGGCGTCAAACTGAATCATCGTTGCAGGAGCAAGAGAAATATAACTCATTCAATTTTCATTATATTGAGTTATATAAAATAATAATAATAAAGTTACTAAGCATACAAAAGAAACATAATGAATCAAGCAAATAATAATAATAACTAGAAAAATTTCTAAAGAAATTTTGAGTGTGCCTGACTCTGGCCCCGTCGACACTGCTCAGCAAATTTAGTACTAGAAAAGAAATTTTGAGAGTGACGAGTGGGCTGTTGCTGGGGGTCTGTATTCAAAAAGCACACCTCAAACAGTCATTTTTAACATGTTTATTTAGACACAGGAGCAGCTAGCGCTTACGTGCTAGCAATTAGCATTAGCATTTTAGCATTAGCATGTTAACAATGATGGACTAGCAGTTAGCATTAGCATGTTAGCATTAGCATGTTAGTATTAGCATGTTAACACTGATGGGCTAGCAGTTAACATTAGCATGTTAGCATTAACATGTTAACATTAGCATTTTAGCATTAACATGTTAGCATTAACATGTTAGCATTAGCATGTTAACATTAACATGTTAACGCTGATGGGCTAGCAGTTAACATTAGCATGTTAACATTAGCATGTTAATATTAGCATGTTAATATTCGCATTTTAGCATTAGCATGTTAGCGCTGATGGGCTAACAGTTAACATTAGCATGGTAACATTAGCATGTTAGCGCTGATGTGCTGATAGGCTAACAGTTAACATTAGCATGTTAGCATTAGCATGTTACCATTAGCATGTTAACGCTGATGGGCTAGCAGTTACCATTGGCATTTTACCATTAGCATGTTAGCGCTGATGCACTAGCAGTTAACATTAGCATGTTAGCATTAGCATGTTAGCGCTGATGTGCTAACAGTTAACATTGGCATTTTACCATTAGCATGTTAACGCTGATGGGCTAACAGTTAACATTAGCATGTTAGCATTGGCATGTTAGCTTTAGCATGTTAACATTAACATGTTGGCATTACCATGTTATGATTACTATGTTAGCATTAACATGTTAACATTAGCATGTTAGCATTAGCATTTTAACGGTGATGCGCTAACAATTAACATTAGCATGATAACATTAACATGTTAACATTAGCATGTTAATGCTGATGGGCTAGCAGTTAGCAGTAGCATGTTAGCATTAGCATGTTAACATTAGCATGTTTGCATTCGCATGTTAACATTAGCATGTTAGCGCTGATGGGCTAACAGTTAACATTAGCATGTTAACATTAGCATGTTAGCATTAGCATGTTAACATTAGCATGTTAGCATTCGCATTTTAACATTAGCATGTTAGCGCTGATGGGCTAACAGTTAACATTAGCATGTTAGCATTAGCATGTTAGCATTAGCATGTTAACGCTGATGGGCTAACAGTTAACATTAACATGTTAGCATTGTCATGTTAGCATTAGCATGTTAACATTAGCATGTTAGCATTAGCATGTTAGCATTAGCATGTTAACATTAGCATGTTAACGCTGATGCACTAGCAATTAACATTACCATGTTGGCATTACCATGTTAATATTAGCATGTATTTAATTCCTAGTGGCTAATGGTAATTATCATTAGCATGTTAACGAGCTAGCTGCTCTGCTGTCTCTGTCTGCCATTTTAGACAGACAAGTTCAAATTAAGTGCCAAGAACTACTAAAATGGCTGCCGCTCGGCTTCTGGTGGCCCCTCCCCCCTCTTCTCCTTCACGCAGGCTGAGGTTGCCAAGCAACCAGGACCTAATCAGCAGCAGCTGATCTGCACCTGTTAGAATGTCAGTTAGAGACTGAGAGAAAATGCTGAGAACTCCTCTCGAAAAGGAAGGACTTTTGGCCAAACCGTAATTCCAATCATTGAACCGGCTTAACCTGAGGCACGATGAGACCTTCCTGATCGTTTTACATATTCGTTTTGTGTCGATAAATGAAGAAATGTGCCCTCAGGAGCAAGAGAGAGAAACGTTACTTCTGCCTTTCTCCAGAAAATTTCGCTCCTTTTTTAACATTGGAGTCTATGAGGCTGTTGGCGGGAGTAGTCGATCAATCAGCCTGTATGGAGCCAAAACTATATAGGAGACAGCTTCAACAGTGTTATCACTGCGATCACCTCGAATTTTCCTACATTTGAGGGGATAATCATGTCTGTAGCTGGGCATTTGAGGCCAGGGTAGTGAAATCCGTTTTATTTTTTCACTGATTGTTCTCTCCCCTCTCCACTCTAGCGATGACATCACGCACTCTAGGTCTGGAGAGTTCTCGCAATACACACCCATTCATTTTTTGGCTTCGTTTTTCTGGATTTTTGGCAAAACCGTTTGCTAAAACTCTTAGAAAAGTCTTAGCCATCGATTCCCGGCCGAGCCGGTCGTTTTGATACCTGTTTTGTGTACGTGCGACAAAAACTCTGGGAGGAGAAGCGAGCCAAAAAAAACACGGAAGAAACGGAAGACGAATAAGAATAAGCCCGAGAGATAATAAAGAGTGTGCTCTTTCAGGCACACTCAATAAATGACATACTCACAAGTATTACCTTTACATCAGGATCATTTTAAAAATACAATACAATGACTTCTACTTACTCCCTATATGCTATATATTTCAGTATATTATATAACATGAAAACACATGTGCTGTATTACATGTTCATATTAACACCAGATTATATGTTAAAGTAATATAAGGAGCCTAATCGGTGTGCCACAGGCATCAGTGTTAGGCCCCCTATTCTTTAGCTAAACAATCCTCCACAGTACTAACTTATAGCAAAAATGCTAATGCTATTTTTGCTATTGTGTATACGCATAAAAAACCTTCTTTAAAGGTGACAGCTGCTACTGAAATGATCACGCGGCGGTTTGGACGGTTTGGTTTGTTTTTTAAACCCACTCGTGGATATTCTTTTCAACACTTGAGGGATAGAGCACGTAGTTACTGAATAATAAATATCATGGCTTCAGTCTTAGACTCTTGTTAGAGACTTAGAAACAGAGAAAGACTTTTGTTAGAAGACGTTAGAAAAATCAGAAAGTCTCTCTGCTGCTGATGCCAAGATATTATGCAGCATGCATGCAGTCATTGTGTAAGAAGTCATAAAAAAATGGATTTCAGCATCATCGTGGTAAGGTACTGGAGGGCTTTGTCCTCTGAGCTTCATGAATTTTAGATTGTCCTGTGTATTAAATCTGTAACCTTTGATCACACTGCAGTGGAACAGTCAGTTTTCTGCCAGATGACATTAAGAGTTGCAGTAATATCAGATGTTTTAAAGCCAAATTTAAAAATGGTCTAAAATGTTTATGTAGTATCAGAAGGGATGTAATATTGTGCAGGACTCAGCGCTGTGTGATTCCAATTAGTCTTAGTTAGCGTTGTATGTCATCTGAGTTGTATGTATTAATTATAAATACACGTAAAAGTGTGTATTAATTGTAAATGAGTGCTGAGCTGACTCACAGGCATAGCAGTTTCAATAGCATTTCTGATTATGATCCAGCTGCTCTGACTGAGCGGCATCTGTAAGAGCAGCGGTGACATGAACAGTCAGCAGAGCGAGGCAGCGCTGTCAGATTATGATGACTGCCTTGTACATTTGTGTGAATGTGACTGAAAGAGTCAGCTGACACAGATCAGCTGATGGCCTGTTTTATCTGGATTAACACAGTGCTCCATTCAAATGAAATCAGTAACTTCCTTTTATACCCAACTGGCCTGTGAACATTATAAATACTATAACTATTTATACGTAAACTTCACGTCATCGGCCAGAGAATATTGATGTTCATAATAAGAAGCCAGAACCCTAACCCTAAAGCGGGAGATGTTTTTTTAATTTAAAGGTTATTTTAAGTTCATTTTATCTTCAGGTGAGTCATTACAAGTGTTGCTGCAGGGAACACAATGTTTAGCTGTAAGTATAAAAAGACACAAGGCTGCTTTTGAAGTTTATCACATGTTTCACCCCAGGAGGGAATCAGTGACCAGAGAATAAATATGCTTATTGAAGAGAGAAATGTGACATCCTTCCCCCGCACGTGACTTTGCGGTGAAGGGGTTGTGACACTCCACAGAACAACTTGAACTGTTCACGTTTGTTGGTTTCATTTGTCTGCCACAGCTAATGCCGAGCCCGTTTAGTGCCTCTACCTGCCAGCCCGGTCCCTTTGTCCTTGTTTCTTTCTGAGAGAAATGAATCGGCCTGATGAGATCATCTGTCCTGCTGTTGTGTCAGGAGTGTTCGAGACTAATGAAAATGCCTCAGTCACAAAAAAAGACCTCTGCTGTATCGGTTTACCTTGTTCTCAGGGAAGAGGAGCTAAGTTTTTAGTTTCTCACAAATGTATTAGGTCTCCATCTCTGCCACACTCTGTGCCATTTTGTCAGACCAAGACCTCATTAGCACAAATGTTATATCCAGTGCAAATTACAGGCATTGTATTACATTAAGACTCTGCAAGGCAGCTTCAACCACAATCTCACCCCTTTCATCTGCATCAGTGGTTTCAGTCGTACATCTTAACCAGAGTCAATCACCCTGCCATCCCTCTCTCATTTTCAGTTATTTTGAGCTGAAAGGCCATAATGCTTTCTTTGTATGGGTTTTGACATTTACACGAGTATTTTATGGACTGTGGCAAAGCAGGAACCCTTCCTAAATTTAATTTTAAAAAATGTTGGATAACAGCTGACATTTGTCGAGAGGCAGGGGATGGACTTTAGAAAGATTAAGTCTTTCACAACCAGATCATTTAGAGTCACCACTTAACTTAACCAGTGTTTGGACTGTGGGAAGAAACCTGAGCACCTGGAGGAAACCCAAGCAAGCATGGATTGAACATGCAGAATCTACACATGAAGGACCCAGCTGGCCAGCAGGTCTTAGCTGTGAACAGTTATAAGAGGTGTGAATCTTCAGTGGCCGCACAATTTGATTGGTTTATGAGTTACCTGTCAACAATTCGACAGCACAATGATCCTTGATCTCTCAGTGAGAGGAGCAGCCATATGTCTCAGTATATTCAAGTAACAAAGATGCTCAGTTAGCCTAACCTTTGCCTAAAATTCAATGCAAGAGAGCGATTTTGCAACATAACAATGCAACTGTGCAACTTTCTTGTCTTTATTGACCTTATTCTGAACAATGAGTGTTAGTGAGCGTTGTGTGGACCTCAAGCTCCTGATCATGTGCTGTCACTCCATTAATGCAGAGTCTTCAATGTCCTGATTGTGATCTTTGGATCGAGAACAGCTTTAAACAGTTATGGCACTTTTTTTGAATGAGAGGGTTTGCTATGGCATCAGGTCATAAGTCTCTTTGTGGTCACGGGTGAACGTTGACCTGGCCACGGGTGGCACAGGAATAGACATTTGTGGTTAATTAAGGTTCCATTCAGGTCAAACAGAGTCAGGGTGCTGCTGTGGTGCATGTTGGCTCACTGGAAAGTCTCTGCTGCAATAAATGTATCGGAACCTTCTGTCATTGGTAACACCTTTGTTGACCCTACTATTGCATGTCAAACTGGCTGCTGTGAAAAATGTCTATTGATTCCCAGAAGCCCTCTAGCATTGGCTTAATAACCAAATCAACATGACTGATTATGTTCACTCACAAACAATGGGTGGATTAAGGCTACAGTTATCCTTCCCCGGGCTGTACAAAGGTGAACATGGATATAGCTTGCTTGAATTTGCACGGCTGTTTCTATGTGTGTAATTTTGTCCTCCTGCCAGTAAGGAGTCTACTACTGTAATCAACCTTCCTTACTCAAAAAAAAAAAGAATGTGAAGCAAGTAATACGATTTATGTTATAGTACTAATAAACTCAAAATGACTGCATTCATTTTCACTGTTGGGTTTGGGCAAACAAATTGGCTTTATTAATATTGAACGCTTAGTTCATTTATAATAAAACTAGGTAATTCCAATGGATGGAAATCTTCTATGCAATTGAAATACATAAGTCCTGCATTTTGGCTTAAGAATGTTTTTGAGTGTTTGTTGCACAGGTCGCCAAATTCATAGTTGAGATTTCTGATCCCCATCCTAAAGTTACCCAATTGTGTATCTTCAGAACCATATTTCCAGCTTAAGTTGAACCTCATGTGGGTTACACCTCCTGTCAAAGCTCATTCCTGTCAGGAGAGTAGAAGTGGCCGGTGATAGCACACATCTGTCTGCAGCCTCACCAGTGCAGGGACAAGGACAGCGGTGCAGAGGGAACTGGTCATCCAAACTGGGAGAATGAAGAACATTGAATTCTGTTTCTCTTGTCTTTGTGTTTCTACAGCATCTTATTTGCAGACATCGAGGGTTTCACCAGTCTGGCATCCCAATGCACGGCGCAGGAATTGGTGATGACTCTTAATGAACTCTTTGCCCGCTTCGACAAGCTGGCAGCGGTAAGAATGCAACGACACACATGTGTATATGTATGTGCCAAGGCCACAAATTGCACAAATGTCAAAGACGCTTGTTAAGATAGCAAGCTAGAAAATATTCTGAATGTCAATGGGCAGAAAATGTGACAGGACGTAGAAATAATTCACCAATTTCCAGCACGCATATAGAGATGTGTTGACTAATGAAGCATGTTGTGTTCAGGCAAGATCATTTGTTACTCTGGGTGTTATGCTTATATTTATGTGCGATATTGGAGCTGAGAACATGCAAGCCTGATCACATTTCTGCTGTTTCTGACAACATTGTTCCTTCTGGTGACTGTGAATGAGGTGAAAAGGGTTAGTAAAGGTTATGTACACCAATAGGCTCACTGCACATCCTTTAAGTACATCATGGACACAGCATATCAGTTTGGACCATGATGTTCCTGGTTCAAGGCTCACCTATTGACATTGTAAATATACATACAATGTGTAAATGCCAGATGACATGGTTAGATAGTTTGACAGGGGATATGAGAAGGATGAGCAGTAGCTTCAGGCATCTGAGATATTTTTACCATCTCAACTGAATATTTGATGTGTTATTGACACACTGGTAATATAGTGCTGAATAATCCAGGTCATAGTTCTTGTCTTTCAGGTGTGTAATCAGCATAATATTTTAAGCACAAGGTAACAGAGGAGATGCTGAGACAGCGATCAGACAAATCATAGAGAACAATTTGAAATTTAATGCAAACCTGCCTGCCCAGGAGGAACAGAGCAGACTTGATGTGGACGAGTTGTGACAGATTGGATTGAAGACTGCAGCCGCTCTGTGGCAACACTGTCGCTTGCTCAGTATCTGTATACTCAAAACCAACACAGTCTGAAGGTTGTGAAATGTTTAGTGAACAATGGTTCGTATCAGCCACGCTCCTGTCATATGGTTCTGTTTCACTTCCATCCTCGGGTCTGGATCCACACAAGGGGTCACCAGATAAATTGGAGCGATTAGAAGATGGTTAACAGGCCAGCAAAGCAAAAAAAAAAAAAAACATATCTGTCCTATGCAAAAGTAGGTTTTATGTGCTGTGCTGGTAAAAGACGTGGCTGGAGATGTTTTCAGGATGTCTGTTTGTCCCATTCTCCAGAACAGGATTTCTCAGGAACCCCTGGGGGAAATTTCACTACTTCAAATGTTCACTTGGACAGAATGATAAACTGATAAAAAAAATAGTGGTCAAAGATCACAAAACACAGGGTTGGGTTATGTTGTGCTATAGGCTAGGGTTAGGGTTTAGGTTAGGGTTAACCCTAACCCTTATTTAGTCATTATTCAGTCAAAACACCATAACTCTGGAACAGAAGGAGTGGAGAGGAATTTGGTTGGATACTGAATTACTGACACTAATCTTTGGTGCCCACCTTCAAAGTGGTGATGATACTGATCTGTGCTGTCAGATGTTGAAGAAATCTGTTGGATTGTCCATTGTCATGTCATGCAATGTTGTGTTCTTTTAGAATTCACTGTATTGACCAAGCATGTGAACACACACAAGCAACTTGACATATGGCAGAACATGAAAAACAAAGTCAAGACAAATCAAGTTTGTACCCTGAGGGCTTCAGTCTTGGGAGTCCAATCCAGTTTTCTTGATTTAGACTTAAAGGTACTTGCGCAAGTCGACCCTCTTCACTTTCTTTCCATGGATGGCAGCCAGGACATGGGGCCTGCTGTTCCACTACACTCTACTCTGTAGTAAAAAATATTGTAATTTGTGAACACAGCTTGTTTCTCACAGGAAAAGCATGAACACACTCACTGGACAGCATGTTTCTCATTGGCCGGTGAGTGTGTGTTATGAGTCTTGAAAGAAGTGGATGTCTGTTGGTGGAGAAATACATTTATTCTATTTCCCTCTAAATTATTGGATAATTTTACTCTCTTCAGGACACTAAAATATACAGAATAAAATAATCTGAAGAGGAATAATGACTTTCTAGGTGTATTGGTCACAGCTTATAAACATACAACATCACAAGAACACATACACATACATTTGATTTAAGGGTCAAAAAGCCAAAAACCAGAGACCATCACGCTGAGTTTCTAAAAAGCTGAGTTTTTATTGGAGAGTCTACAGAAGCAGACAAAGACAGAGATATTCATTTTCATATTGAGCTGGCTTAGTGTGTGCATCTAGTCTTAAATACAAGCCTAAATAAATAAAAAAAAATACAAATGCACATTTAAATACATATAATCCAATGCTAACATAAATAAAAGGACACAGATATCCAAAATATCTCCTTCATATCTGCCATCAATATCCTGCAGCCAGACATGTCTCCAATATCTGAACCACAGCTTCATAAACGGCACATTCATGAATATTGATTTTTTTTTTTCTTGTCCAGAGACTTCATTGTTTGGACAGTTAATGTTCGATGTATGTCATTTGTTTATGAAAGGTGGAATGACTAATGACTAATCAATATTTATGAGTAAAACGGGCATGATGGTGTTATAAACCAGAAACATTTGCTACTGACACTTTTATGTCCATGCCAGATGTACATTGTGTCTGTGTGTAGACACACACACACACACACACACACACACACACACACACACACACACACACACACACACACACACACACACACACACGTTCTGTCTCTGTGCTCTTTACACAGTGGGTCTTTTTGTATTTTCCTAGAGCCATGTGCTAGAGAGATACTCAGGTGGCTATCATGAGACACAGCATTCTCCCAAGCCCGACAGATCACACACACACACACACACACACACACACACACACACACACACACACACACACACACACACACACACCATATTATGGTTGTCCCACACTCTGCCAATAGGTCTTTGAGTTCTGAGGCTAATGTGTCAACTATTGTAGAAACCCTGCTTTCAGTGTCCATGCAACAGAGTGTCATAGCTGCAAATTCAGCTTCAAGGTGCATTCAAGGATTAAGCTCTGTGGCTGAACGCACAACACTGAAATCACATAATGAAGTTAATAAGGTAATAAGATAATATTGATATTATTATAAAAACAGCTAATCAGCAGACCAGACATTGAGCAACATTCGTATTCTTTTACAGTCTGATTCTGGCTACCTAGAAATCCAATATCAGGCTCCTTTTAGCTGGTGTAAGCTAAGCTAGGATTTACCATGAAATAGCATGTATTCTTACATCATAACGAAGATTAGCAGAGCATCAACAGACCTTTTGACATCAAATAGTAGCGTCAACACAGGTGTTTACCCATTCAATTCATTTTATATAGCGCCAAATCGTAACAAAAGTTATCTCATGATACTTTCTATATAGAGCAGGTCTAGACCGTACTTGTGCTCATATAGTATTATGTACAGAGACCCAACAATTCCCACCAGGAACAAGCACTTGGTGACAGTGGCAAGGGAAAACTTCCTTTTAACAGGCAGAAACCTTGGGCAAGAGCCAAGCTCATTGGTGGACGGTCATCTGCTGTGACCAGCTGAGAAAAAGTGGGACCACAGCAGCAGACTCGACCAATCACTCATCTAGGTGTAGTTGCAATCCATGCGAGCCTGCAAGACAAGAAAGCACAAACACTGGGAACTTGGGAAGAAGTTGAGTTAGTAATATACATTGATGGGGCATGAGTGTGAAAAGATGGAGACGGAGGACGTTCAGTGCATCATGGGTCCCTCAGCTAGTGTAGTCCTATAGCGGCATAACTAGGGGTTGGTTCAGGACAACCACAACCGGTTCAGTTGGTTCAGGACAACCACACAGAATGATTGGAACCTGTTTTACAGATTGCATCATTGTTAACATGGCCAAGTGCTTGTATATGAGTATGATCGTAGTTAGATCGTAGTGCTGACTGGAGGTTATAACTAGGTGCAGCAGCAGGGAAGGGAAATCCGTGACATGCAGCAGTTTAGCTGTGCTGTTTCAGTGGTTTGGACGTTTAGTATTAATGTTTGACCTGTTTTACACCCTCAGTCCTTCACCAGAGTGGAGGCCTGTGTGATTGAAGCCACTTGTTGAACTCATCATTTACAGATTCTGCACAGTGATCCAGTGAAATCATCATAATAATGTTTGTTCAAGGTTGGACTCGGCTACAACAGTTCAAATAACTGTAGTACATATTATTGTATGCACTATACATACAATAGTCCTCAGTAAACAGATGTACAAGCAAAACACATGCTAAAACTCCCAGGTCGTACCCGACCACCTGCGACAGCCAATAATATTCAAGGATGAATGAACCTATGGCGTGTGAATGGAACATGCTGTAGAGTTTACTGTATCCAAGGGCGGGAATGTAAAAGTGAAGTCATTATGTAACCCACCACGGTAAATTATGAGCTGCTGTACATTTGAGTTGCTCTTTTGTGACAGGAGAACCACTGTCTGCGGATCAAGATCCTGGGAGACTGCTACTACTGTGTGTCTGGGCTGCCGGAGGCGAGGGCCGACCACGCCCACTGCTGTGTGGAGATGGGGTTGGACATGATAGAGGCCATCTCGTAAGTTACCCCCCCGCCACCCCCCACCTCCACCTCCCCCTTCCCCTTCCTGGGTCAACGGGGCAACGTTGGTCAATGTGTGACTGAGATAAAAATGGTTAAATATGTGAGAATGGATGATTTCCAGATGCAGTTTCATGGGAAATATTTATTAGCAGTAGGAGCAGTAATAATTATTGACCTCTCTGTTATACATCCACAAAGCTCTGGCGCTCCCACTCTTCTCATATCTCTTGTAACTGATTGCAAAGCTGAACTGATATGTCACCCTTCTTCTCGGGGGTTGAGGTCATAGTTCAAGGCTTGAGGCTGACACACTGGTTGTGGTTGTGAATGATGTGAAATGTCTGTTACTCACTCCCTAAAGGGTTGGCCTGTTCCTCAATGTTTTTTTTTTTTTTCAGCAGTGTCTTAAGCAGTTGCAGATGATCTGCCTCACTCTGCTCTGTTAGCATTATCCTCTTTATTAATTCATCCATCCATCTTCTCCATCTTCTCCATGCACTCATGCTGTTCAGAGTAGTAAGGGTCTGTATGCGATCCCAGAGTCCAATTGTTAATCCAGCACCTGTTTATGTCAATTATGATTCGACCAACAGCTACCATGTGTTAAACCATTTAGATCTGCCGTAATAGCATCAGGATATTTGATCATAGTATAGTATAATCAGTTTCAACAGTCATTTTGCAGATGATTTTTTGTCACTCTAAAGATCACTCACCATCTTTTTTAATGTTTTTTGGCAGACTGGTACGGGAGGTGACCGGGGTGAACGTGAACATGCGAGTTGGCATCCACAGCGGCAGGGTGCACTGTGGGGTGCTGGGACTCAGGAAGTGGCAGTTTGACGTCTGGTCCAATGACGTCACACTAGCCAATCAGATGGAGGCTGGAGGTCAAGCTGGGTATGTAGTTAGAGTAAACTTCAAACTGCCTACAAACACATCCAGAAACTGCCTCAAGTGTTTTTGAGTGCACATAATTTTTGTCTTGTTCTCATTTTAGACGTATCCATATCACTAAAGCCACTCTGAATTATCTGAATGGAGACTATGATGTGGAGGCGGGAGCAGGGGGAGAAAGAAATGCCTACCTGAAGAAGCACAACATAGAAACCTACCTCATTGTGGGCTGCAGTCAGAAAAGGGTACGCTTCATCCCATTGTCTGAAATCTTAGATATTATCATCATATTGTCTTTTATTTATGGCTGCATTCATTGATTTTTAGCCACTAGGGGGCAGAAGAACTCCACAACAGGCTGACAGACACTGACATATCACCACCTTATAACGTTCACAATTCACAAACACAGAGAAACATTATTATCCAACTGGAGATGAATGTAAGTTCAATATTCACATTTAAAAAAAAAAGATCTCTATCAACGCCTGAAAACTCTTTGCTGCTAGTTTAATTTTGTTTTTCTCCAGCTAGACTTTGTCTGTGCTGGGCAGACAGTTTAGTATTTAGTGTAAAGCAGTGAGCTCTAAAAAGTAATTTGATTTGCACTCATGATGTAAGAAAACTTGAAAAATTCTGAGATGTTTTGGTGTTGAATATTAACAATGGGTAAAGAATGGTAAATCATCAGTGATTCAAAAATAAAAGTAAAAATATCATTATTTAAATACCCAGTTTACAATAAAAGTGCTCCTCTATTATCAGACTTTCCCTGTTTATAAAATCAGCATAAAAAACATCTACTGCCTTTCAAAAAAAGTGTGAATTTTTTGGTCCAAAAAATTAACAACAGAAGTCCATGTGTATCAGTGGGACCATCTATGTGTGGGTGGATTATTCTGAACAGACAGTCCATATTGTACATAACGCTGTTTATGAAGTGGGATCCGGTCCAATGTGAACTGTGTGTTTGGGAGAGGAATGAGTTCATCTGTGCTTCACTGCAGGAGCTCCAGTTTGTTTATGACTGGACTGCTTTAATCAGCTGTCTTTGTCCTCCAGCAGGATCACAAGCTGTGACTATAGATAGCATGTCATGTGAAGTGATATCTTCCTCTCATTTCACCACTCACGCTGCGAGACAGAAGGATGATTGTACAGCCTAATCATTTTGGTTACTTTTTGTATTTTTTTTTTTTTTGTTGTGTGTTTTGAAAAAAAAAACACTTCCTCGAGCCAGAACGCCCTCCTAATATCAGATCTTTCAGAAGAAGAGTAGTTACAGATCGTATCTCCGGAACTCCTGAAGCAGAACTGATTATTTTTCCTGAGCATAAATACACTAACAGTGTTAAAGTTTGTGGATGCTTTTATTGATGAGAAAATAAATGTCTGCACGAGATCTTCTTCTGGTCACGCCAACACACATAAAACAACACTATGGCAATTTCTTCTTGTTTTACTGCTGTGTTGGTGGTCAGTTTGTTTCCCTGAGACAAGACGTCAGCTCTGTCAGCTGTCATGTGACACCATTTTGGCAACAAAGTTAAAACTGATCACTGTCGCCTGTGTCAGTGCTGGATAATGTGACGTTTTATTTAGTTTCATATGTACTGTGCAAAAGCTGGGGAAGAGAACTGAAGATCAGCCACTTGGCATGCAAACACCAGAGCGTCACATCGAAAATAGAGAACGAGGGCAACGCAACTCCCCACAGAGAATACAGTTAGCTATTGTACTGTTTTAATAATCTGTTTAATAATAAGAATCAGATCACCCAAATCACTAACAGACATGGGTCTTCTTAACTCTAGTAATATGCAGTCATGCATAGACTTTGGACATCACTTGCCCAGATTTTTAGATATCCAGAAAGACACATTGACTTATTCAAAATCTCTGAGAGTCACAAATACAACAGATGACCTAAAGAAACAAAAGCCTAATTTACCCTGAAAGATGAGGCTTTTATATATTTTCTATTACATTATTCCAACTCATCATGAAGTTCTGATAGGAGATACAGTCAGTGGTGGACGAAATTACAGCTTTAAAATCAGCCAACAAATCAGGTGATCCAACTTTAGATTGTGTTTTTTTCATTATTATTAAGTCCTGGTTTTGCAAGGGTGAACCTCCAACCAGTCCTGATCTTCCTGTAGGTGAGGCAAGATATTGTTTTGATTTCTCTCTCTTTCTATGTGACATTAAGCTGGGGGAATTTTGGAATTATTCCAAATCGCAAACTTGCCATGGAAATTATGGAAATTGGGGTTAATTTATTAATTGGGGGTAAGCTGGCATCATGATAAGATAGCCTCAGTGTTTTGTCTGTTTTGTCTACTCATACAGTAGACTCTGTGGATAATAAAGCTAAAGCTGTCAGCTGAACCTTTTGTTGTCAAACTAAACACTAGAAACATGTTATGAATAACTAACAAATGAATTATCCATCTTTGTGTCTTTATTTCTCACAGAAAGACGAAAAGGCCATGATAGCAAAAATGAACCGACAGAGGACCAACTCAGTCACCCACAACAGCGGCCACTGGACTGACCGCCCGTTCTACAACCACCTGGGCGGCAACCAGGTCTCCAAGGAGATGAAGAGGATGGTGAGCAAAACTGTTATTTTGAAACGGTTTGAGGAGCTGCTATGCTGCCTGTCAGTGTTATTAGAGAGCCACAGCAAGGTGACTCTCCTGCCAGTGTCTCAGCTCGGCTCTCATCTCGTGATGAAGCCAACGCGTCGTTAACACCCATAATCCTTTGTCCTTCTGTCCTGTTGAGGGGCGGCGATGGCCCTTCATGGCACACTCCACCTCTCACACTGCACCTCGGCTCTAAGAAGCTGTCACGAGTGCTCGGGGAGACAACAGCAATGTGTAGGCGTGCCATTAAAGACCGCCATCTCCTAAACATCTAAACATGAACCTCTCCTGGGCTGAATTACATTATTTAGGTGATGTAACCATATGGAGATTCATTGGTATTTATGTACTGTAGCTGTCCCTGCTCAGCTGACCCTGGAAACAGTGAATCACTCAGTGAATGGATGCACCCACACCTGACACACACACACACAATTGGTATTTTTGTTTATTCTCCTGTCACCAGTCCGCCCACTTCTCTCAGTGAATCTGTTACAGGGAAGAAAGTGAGGAAGCCCAGGCCTGACTAAGTTTCACTTTTACATCACTGTTGAGCACACACTGCATCAAAAATGGTCTTCCATAGGCACAAATTCTGAATCTGTGTGCATGATTTAATCTAGTCTTATTTGACCTTCATACTAATAGAATGAAACTCCAGTTATGCATCGTGGGGGAGTATTAAAAATCTGTGGATCATCAGGTTTATCTCAGCTGTCTGGGCCTGACTACATATTTAAAACTGATAGCCTGCGTTACATTCCAGCGGCATGGAGTTTAAAATGTGGACGTATATAAGATATGGTTCTCAGCCTTTGGAGTCAAAGTCAGGACAGTCCCACCAATCTTACTCATTGTTTTCCTGCAATTCTGTGGAAATCAAACACTAAGGAACTGGATTTTCCCTTTAATGATCCGTGCCAGAAATAAAGCCGTAACATTTACAACTTGGAACTATAAATTGGTGAGATTAGCTGCTTGTTTCATGAGGGATGCACTCGTTATTTTTGATTGAGCCCTTATTGAACTCACCTCTTTTAAGTCCTGTGTATCCAAATAACTGCTGCGTAATCTGCGTTCTGCACGAAGCTGATAATAAACTTAGGATCAGCCAGGCAGAGCTGTGCACACATTACAAACTGTGCAAGTCCCATTTGATAGTTAATGCATTTATTATATGTGACGAGGTCAGGGAAGTCATTTTGACAGATAACCTGTGCTTTAATGATAACAGCAGAGGGATACGTGATATAATATTTGTATGACATTTACTGACTCGCCTGTATTCTGAAGGTCAGGTTCATATTCTGCAGGTCTTTCTTTCATAAACTGTGTGCATAGTTTTCACACAGTTATTTATATTAATTACGTTATTAGTTTGTATACACCATCAGCCATAACATTATGACCACCTGCCTAATATTATGTACTGTAAGTCCCCCCAAAACAGCCCTGACCCATTGAGGCACAGACTCCATTAAACCTCTGAAGGTGTGCTGTGGTATCTGGTACCAATTCCTGTAGGTTTTAAGGTGGTGGTTCCATGGATTGGACCAGTTTGTCCAGCATATCCCACAGATGTTCTATTGGATTGATATCTGGGGAGTTTGGAGGCCAGAGCCTTGAACTCGTTGTCGTGTTTCTTAAACCATTCCTGAACCATATTTCCCTTAGCCATCAGAGAATATTATTTCCATAAAGGGTGTCAAAGTAACATCCACATGAATGGCAGGGCCCAGGGTTGCCTCCGCTGGCTTGCCTATCAGAACCAGGAGCTGGAGCTACAGAAAATCACCACACGGGCCAGCCTTTGCTCCCCACGTGCATCAATGAGCCTTGGTCGCCCATGACCTGTCACCAGTTAAACACTTTTCTTCCTTGGACCACTTTTGATGGTAGTGACCACTGCAGACCAGGAACACCCCACAAGAGCTGCAGTCTTTGTCTTTGTCTAGCCACCACAGTTTGGCCCCTGTCAGAGTCGCTCAAATCCTCACACTTGACAAAATGTTCATTTGCTGCCTAACATATCCCATCAACTGACTAACAAGACAATCAGTGATATTAACTTCACCTGTCAGTGGTCATGTTATGGCTGATCGGTGTATTCTCATGTGATATAACAAATATGTGTTTAGCAACAGAAACACTGAAACTTGGATCATTTCCACTTGTTCTTTTTCACAGTAAAAGCAGCTAAAGCTGCTCAGCATAAAGAAAAAAAATTCAGAAAGACGTTTATCTCCTGTTGTCCTGGATGAGTACGTTCAATTACTGGTCCTGACGTTATGTCAGCAGCTCAGTTGTTTTTCCTTAGTTTGCCTGATATCAGCGTGTCACCACAGTGTCAGTGTGTTCTTTACACCGTGACTCCCAGAGCTCTTTGAAAGTTTGCAGGAACATTAATGCTTCTGACATCAACTTTTATTTACCACAGTTGGGCCTTTCCTTCCTGCCCATCACTCTAACCCTCCCTTTTTATCTCTGCGCTGCTCATTAATCACTCCGGCAAAGCTCTGAAGATAAAGCAAGTTGTAGAGAGCGAGGAGTGAAAGACGCACAGAGGGCATGGGAGAGAATCTTGGTGTAAATGGGAGGGAGGGGGTGCTATGGATGGATATCCTCTCTTGTTATCCAGACATAGATGGAGCTGAGCAGTGGACTGTGAATGACTTATGAGGCATCCAGCAGTTTACATATGTGCTTTCATTTACTTCTGTTTATTCTGCTGCGCTCATGTGTTGAGAGGAAAGAGTGGAAGCAGCAGGAATGGAGCTATTTTAGTTTTTACATGGCAGCTCCGGATAATTGGATAATCAGTTTTAAACAAAAATGCCAAATATTTGATATTTGATGGTTCCAGCCTCTCAGTTGTGAGAATGAGAGGATTATTATATGTTTAGAATTCAGACTGTTACATTTTAAGACGCCACTTTGGACTCTAACAGACACTTTTACAGAAAAATGATTCATTGATCAATCGATAACAGAAATAATCATCGGACTCTGCATGTAGAGGTCAGCTGTTTTCCATGCACTCCTGCTGCATTGACAGTGATGTGTTTATCCAAAAGAGGGAGCTAGAGAGACGCATTAGATCGCTTCATTGTCATACAGTCAGATGTGGACATGGATGCTTCAGTCAGGAGGTAAAATGACAAGATATTATGTGCAGAAGGAAGAAAAATAACTCAAAACGACATGATGTTTTGCATCAAATAAAATATATTGAAATGTAATGATACTGTTAAGAAATATAAAGACATTTCAGAATAAAATAGAAGCTGAGTGGTAGTTATTAAGTCTGAATCACTGGATCACATACTAATAACAAATCATAAAAATGATAACCCAGACTCACCTTTTCTTACGAGCAGCGAGAATAATGTGCTTAAATAGACTTTCTCCTGTGCTCTTACAAATCATGTCACAGTCAAAGGTCAGACTCATCCTGTTTGTCTGTGTTCAGCACTGTGACCTCTCTCCACCTCTTCTTGCGTCACTTGTTTTGTGCATTTATCTGGTCTAGAAAACTGTGCAGAAACTCTAACTTTTTTTTTATAATTGGCTGTTGACCACACGCTGCGCAGAGCTGAGAATGGGTGATAAGAATAGAGCAGTGCCAATCTTCAGTTCAGTTTGACACACAAAAATTCATTTTCACCTGAAACCTGCTTGACTTTTATTTCCTGCTCACTTATTTCCAGCCACAGGGGATCTTTTCCTTTATTCCACTTCTTTATTTAGTTTTCTATGGCTCAGACGAGCTGTTACATCATCAGGACTGCAAGACCTTTTTTTGTTATTATTTTATAAATTACAGAGCCAACACTTGGATAATTATGACATTGAACAAGCTGCTGTTCACTGAGATGGATGATTGGTGGCTGAACTCAGTTTTTAGCTTGAAGAATTGAATATGTAGGACATTAAAATGATTTGTTATAGTGCCATAAAAACAACAACCAAATGTTGGATAAATGATGTTCATTTGTTATTTCAATAAAATGAATGTGTGTGTAGAAGCCTAAAGTCTTAGGTCTTCAGCTGAATTAATATTACTTCTGTTTTCAGCAGATGAGTTGGCAGATTTTAAGGTGAGCAACGGCTAACAATTAATTTTATTTAATATGACTGATCAATATTTCTACCACTGATGATTTAACGTTTATTATTTTATGCAAAATATATGCAAAACAATTCAAATTAAAATGCCACTCAAGTTTTTAGAGATCAGATCACTTGTCGTCTGTAGATATAAAAGACTTATTCCAAGGTAACAACAACATCACAGTTCTTATTTTCATGATCAGACACTGATGAAAACATAGTTATAAATATTATATTCCATTTTTGCCATATTGGCAGATAAATAAAAAGAAATCTGACATACTGGCCCTTTAATTTACAACAATATAAAGCAGCAATTCTCATATTTGAAAAACTGGAACCAGCAAAGGTCTTGGCTGCCTTTCCCTCGTGATTTCTAAACCTTTCTAAGCCACTTCTGTTGTTGGGGTAAAGTAAAAAAGTTTGTTCTGGTTCCAAACAGGTAAATAATAAAGTTCCCCGGTGCTGCTGTCAGACTGATGGAACTAACTGTCTTTTTTTGTTTTTGTTGCTCTTTTCTGTCTCACAGGGATTTGAAGACCCCAAAGACAAGTGAGTAACGACTGTATCTCAACATTATTGTGTCTTCCTCTCTCGTCCTGCTGTCTGTCGTTTCTTTTCCGCCTGTTCCGCCACGAATCTGGACCTGTTCCTACTTCCTCTCACAGCATGCAGAGATCTTGAAGCAACACTTTGAAATCAATATCAAACATGAGAGGAAATGTAATCTAAATGACTGGTGAGAAGAAATGCATTTCAAGTCACTGTGGACTTGAAAGTATGACTCACTGAATCAGGTTTCTTTCCATAGATCAGATTACACCGATGGTGGAAGTTCACCGTGTTTGCTGCGAGCTCACTCTGTGAACTGACAAACTGCTAATGCTACGAAAAAAAGCATGAGTGGAAAGCACATTAACATCAGTAGTCATGAAATATTTTGAAGAGATGTAAACACCCAATTTGCTTACAAGCTCAAACAAAACCATTAAATAACCGTGCACCTGGTTACTGAGCACCCAGAGGAAACTATAAGATCTGTGCTGTACAGAAAGTACCTCCAGTTTGTAGCAGTCACATTTTACTGAAAACAGTGTAGCAGAGTAGCCTAAACCCTTCCAGAAGGTGGTCTGCAGCTTATCAAATATACATGCACCAACCACTCCAGGGGGGGACAAAATAATACAAACATTTGATGAAAACCCTTAAATCGATACTGTGGAGCTCGCCCACCCCAACAACTCCTAAAGCCTGCCTTATTTTCTCAATAAATTCCCAATTTTGATTTTATTTTCTGCCAAATTTACAACATTTTCCCATATGCCACATGAAAGATTTCTATCTATGCTGGTTCGTCTGTGCTCCTCTCTCTGTGGATCGAAGTGGGAGGTGCTCAGTTGGACAAACCTGAAGCCAGTGATAGCAATATTTGATTCAAATCAGATCAAACCTGAATAAATCACAACCAGAAGGGCCCAATGCAGCTGACTGGCTGAGTGTGTGTGTGGTTAAACCTTAATATGTGTAAAACAGAAGGACGCTTTCTCTCTTCATTTTGTCCTTTTTGTTATAATAATATTTAGTTTTCAGGGGCTTTAAAACAAATCTGTAGCAGGATTTATTCATTAGTTTAAACTTATGTTATTACGACATAAATAAATACATCAACATAAATACCTTGACTGCTCGAGAAAAACAAGTGAAATGAACTTGTTATCACGAGAAAACAGAAGAAATAAAATGCAGCTATTGTGACCGATGCGTCCAAAGTTATAATTTAGCCTTTTGGAAACAATTTAAGTCATATCATGTTGCTATGGAAACCCAGATATGACAGTTATGATTGCCGGGCAGGTTCAACGCCTGCTAAATGTCATTCGACTTAATATGACCAGCCTGTAATTGTAATGAAGCCTTTTTTCATTTTGTCCATATTCAGAGATGACCTTGTGTCTGCCTCTGTCAGGTAGAGATGATCATAAAGTGGTGCAGTGACTCATCTCATCCGGAATATAAAAAGAGACAGAGAAGGGGAAGGCAGTCAGTGATCAAAAAAGCTGCAGTCATATATAAAGAAGTCGTCCTCTTCTCCTCACAAACTCTTCTGTATCTGTGAGTTTGTTCTGACAACACAGTGAGCCGGAGCGGCCGCGTTGACAGCCTCTGCTCCGGGCTGCAGCACAGATCCTACTTCTTATGCAGACAGCTTTTGGTACACGCTGCGTTTTCATCATGCTCCACTAGAAAGGATCACTAGATACAATATCACAGCTTAGTTTGGAAATCTGTCTGAACAACCGGTGCAGTCAGGGGTTCGATGTCGTCAGCGGCGGCATATTTTGGTCCTTTTATGAGGAGTTAGGGATTTGACTGACTCAGAATATCATCTCTGACCAATTCATGAGCCAGTGATGCCTTTTAAAGTGCTACAGAAAATCCTCTTTGCCAGTATATTAAGGCCTTTAGTGTCAAAGATAAAGACTTTAGATAGTGCCACCTCCATAGCTTGGAGGTTAAAATCCTAACTGTGAATAGCTTGTTATAGCAGACTTATATGTAAGTGGAAGTATCTGTATTGTTGATAGAACCCATTATTTTGGAGGTTTTGTCTTTCAAACTATTGCCAATTGTTCTCTTTATTATCATCATACTTTATCATACTAAAAATGATTTAGTTGTCTTCATCACAGGATCCTTATTTACTATGAATTTACTGTCCTTTAAAATATAACATATAAAATACAATTTTGATATATATAATACAATTTATGTTACGGTATTATCAATACCTGTTGTGTTGTAACCTGTCACATTATGTAGAATGTATTCGTAGAGTTCTTATACAACTATAAAATCTTTCAAAATATTTTTTGTTTGTAGATAAATTAGATCGGCCGTGTGAAAAATCGGTGCAGTCGATATGTTGCTTTCAGCAATGATCTGGTAAAATGTTTTAAAATTACAACGATTACTCTTTCTCCCTCATTGAAAAATAGTTACAAGCTTGCAACTTGTTTCCGCTGCCCCCAAGTGGCCAAAAGAATCTGTCATTGCAGGTGTGATTTCAAAAAGTTAAAGTGCTGGACACAAGCTCTCTTTTTCTTCACTGTAAAGAATCAGAATCAGAAATACTTTAATAATCCCTGGGGGAAATTATTTAAAGTTTCAGTGTACGCACGTTGTAGGCTTTAAGTTTCCACAATGTTGGACAGTGACCCGAGCACAGAGAAACGTTCTTCCTTCAGTAGATGAATCCGAAAAACAAGCTTTCTAGTGTCAAACTGCACACGTCATTCTACGCTGGGAATAATAAGCAATACATCAACAGCCATCCAGCATAAATCAAGCTCTCGTTACATTGCATACATACTCTGTGCTTGTCGCATTCATTCACCCGGAGCTTCCCATCGAGGACATGAAGGTTTTGAGAATTTGGAGATTACCAGCGTAATCACTGTGATCACAGTAACATGACATCCTCATCAGCCGCTTAGTGCTCGTCAATAAGGCCTTAGAATTTCAATCAATGTAAGTGACACTTTGCAGATTCTGTGATTAGTCCAAGACAAACCAGCTCATCAGAGTCTTTTGGGGTTGTTGGGCGTGACTGTGTTTTTAGGTCAATTGCCTCTTTTCACTTTGCATATGATTAGTTAAATGTTACTGCACCCCAGGGTGGGTTGCTAGGGTGACTTTCCAACAATTACAGATGATCTGCAGTGGTTTCTACCTTGTGAAAAGGGAATAGGCTGCTTTTTTTGAGAAGACTCTGAGTAGAGAAAGCTGCAGTAGCATCTGAAGAGCTTTTTTTACTCATCCTGAGATGTAAATGTCACCTGGTCTTGTGTTCTTCAGGCATTTCATTTTCAGAAACACGCAGGAGAACCTAAACCCAGAGGACGAGGTGGATGAGTTCCTGGGCCGGGCCATCGACGCACGTAGCATCGACCGGCTGCGCTCCGAACATGTCAAAAAGTTCCTGCTCACCTTCAGAGAGCCTGACCTGGAGAAAAAGGTTAAGACGTACACACATACACACACGCTCACGGTGACACACACTGCCAATATAGGAGCAAATAATTGGCCGTGACAAGCAATCTTCCCTGCGCAAAAATCTCTCTCCTGCTCGCTGTTTTCTGTCCCTTGAGAAAGACAGTCAAAGCCATGTCTAACAGGGAAAAGGGAAGAACTGGGTTTTCAAAGACGAATACTAAAGGAGAGAGGAAGTAAACTGCTTCAGACAGTGAACGACAGGCCGAGAAGAAAGGTTAGAGCTAAGGTCGTCACAAAAAGAGTTTTGGAGAGTCATGTTTTCAAGTTTCAATCTCGTGAAGAGATTGAAACAAGTGAAGACTTGGAACAAATGTAAAACTTTTGACTATTGAACTGTCTGCAGAGCTGCTTAGAAGACTACAGTATGGACCAAGTCCAAGTACAGTAACAAGACCGTCATGTGTCTGTGTTCTGTGACATTTGTTTGGTTGTTTTTAAATGGTTCATTGGGGTTTTAGAGCGTTTGTAGTTTGTCCGATAACACAAAACCAAAGGAACTACAGATACATGACGTTTTATTGGACAGTTGTGTATTTCAGTTGACATGAAATAGTATTTAAACACAGGTGTTTCCAATGATACTAATGAAGGTTCAGTTCCATTCAGGTCAAACAGAGTCATGGTGTTCATAGTAGGGCTCTGCTGCAATAAATGGAACGGAACCATAACATGGCTGCTGAGAAAAAGGTGTATTACTAAACTGGCCTAATAAAAAATCTAAAATATGGATACATCAGTATGTTTGTTAACCAAATCCCTAAAAAGAAATCCTCATCAAAGGTCACAAATAAATAGTTCAGCTGATATAGTTTATAGAATATGACAAATATAATTCATTAAAGCCTGCATCAGTCAGGCTTTGGTCTTTAAGAGCAGATTGTTAGTAAAGTCTTTGAGGTCTACTGACCATTAGGTCAGTCTTGTCTATTGTTTTGGGATATACCACTTCAAAACTTGAGGCTTCATGAGTTTTTGCTGTCTAGTCCTGAGTGTGGCCACTGTTTGGGGAAAAAAACGTTTTGAGAAGAAGGAGGAAGCATTTTGAACTTTGTTTATTCAAAGTCTGAAGAAGAACAGAGTCTAAACATGTACAAGAAATGTCAAAAGTCTGACAGCAGTTAATGTCAAGTGTACAATCCAAATTTGTCACTTGTGTCTAACTGGGATGCAATTTGTAAGTGTGCAGGTAGTTTGCTTTCAGAGGGACAAAAAGGAGGCAAAGTTAAAATACTGTTCCATTCTCTTCTTCTCGTCTTCTCCCTCCTTCAGTACTCCAAACAGGTGGACTCCAGGTTCGGGGCTTACGTGGCCTGCGCCTCTCTCGTCTTTCTCTTCATCTGCTTCATCCAGATCGTCATCGTTCCACCGTGAGTCAACACTTTGAAATAGTCCAGAGGAGACTCTGCTGAAATATGCCCCCATTACCAGCTCCAGTTTTTCTAATTAAAAAGGGGTGACAGTAATTTGGCTCCTCACAGATACTCTGTCATTACTGTCACTTTGCCAACAGCAGGCCTAACAGAGACAGATGCTGAAATCACCCATGTGTCCCCTTTGCTGCGAACGCTAGCATCCACTATTCTAAGTGATGTGCATTATCTCGAGTGAGAAAATGAGAAGTTGTTACAGCTCCATTTAAAAGTGGAATGATGAATAGCAGAGGCTGGGTGCTTTTGTAGTGGATGGGTACGATTTACATGAAATATAATACAGAAAATATTTGTGGAAGAGGGACTCTTGAATAGGCTGCATGACTAAAGGCAGGAAATGGTTTTAACGTGCAGTATACATTACACATTGTTAAGAGTTTACACTTTATTTACTGCTGCTTTATACACCAGTGATCGCCCTTTAGTAGTCCTGTTGCCCTTCAAGGTCACAACACTTTCTCCGTCGTCACTAACTGATTCTCGAGCCTCCGTGTCATCTGCTCCTGTGAGTCAGATAATCATGCAGGTTGAGGTGTGTGCACCCGTAATGTTTCAGCTCATGTTTCCTCAGTGGAGAGGAAAGTTACTCTTCTCTAAAAATGAAGAGATTTCTCTGAACATCTCATCACTTGGACGCAATCACGCAAAATGTAAAATGAAAAACTGGCCGCTATAACTCCACACAGGATTTTATTTACAACCTGGCAATCCACTGTCCCTAATATTGCCTTCTAACCAGTTAATTAAGCATATTTATTAGGGTTGATACAGATAATGTCCTTTTTACACAACATCACCAGAGTAAAATGTGTAAATATCCATCATAACATTATTTAGTTATTTAAAAATAAATAAATAAGAGGTTCTGTGAATAGTGTGCAAATTATGCAATGGCTTTCGGAACTGCCTAAAAAGGATCAAGTCCTCATCAACAACAGTTAAGTTACTCATCACATGAGCACACTCATCTCTATCTATGTATAATTAGATCAAATATAATTAGATATAATAAGAGCTTTGAATTGGAGTGATTGATCTTTAAGATATTGCGCTGCCATGCTGTGATGATGACGATGACAAGAATATCCTGCATGCTAGTATCTTTATTAGTGAGACCTACCACCCTCATGCATGAATCACACATTAGTAAAAGGCTAATTTTACACATGAATCCATGATGAAGATACAGAAATGTTGTCAATATTTTAGAGATAGTTAAACATCCTTCTTCTTAAAAAGTGCTACAACTTATGTTAGGCTAATATTAATATTAATATAAGCGTTGCAAACCTTCAGTGTGTACCTTTAATCTCTCTAGTCCACACAGTGTCTGTTGCCACTTGTTCCGTCTGTAAGTGAAATCTAAAAAGAAGTAATTTTCATAACACAAAAAGCTGAATAGGAGTTCTACAAGAGAATATCAAATCAGGATCAGTGTAATTACAGCTGAGCAGCAGGCAGATTCAAAAAGCTCTGTTAGATTTTGTCCTGAGGCGAGTGCTCCTCTCTTCGTTCACACCATTCTCCCTGCCCGCCTCTCAGTATTGATCTTCTTTGCCCCGTCCCTTTATTAACCTTTCTCCTGGATCCTTTCATCGCTCCACTCCCCTCTCGTCCTTTATGCCCGTCTTTACCTCTCAGCCACCCTCAGAGTCCGTCCTTCCCCTGTCTCCTCGCCGCCTGCTCACTCTTCACTGTTTAATCTGTTTTCCTTAATCTTCTCCACTGTATTCACACCGTCCTCCTCTGTGTTTACCGCGGCCCCCCCTTGTTATTACCACTTTCTGCTTTCTGTCATGCCCACACATAGTGCCTCCTTTTAGATTATTTACATCCACACAAGGTCAAAGATAATAAAGAGAAGCAGATGCTGCTTCTGCGAAACGACGACACAGACAGTAACAAACAAACAGTGAGCCATAAAACAAAGCCAGAAATAAACATCATGTGTACCTAATGAGATCCTAACTGTGTCTGTGTCTGCAGCTCCAGCCTGATGATGGGCTTCTTCATCACCGCTCTCATTATACTGATGGCTGTCATGTTTGTCTCAACCGTCTACTGCTGTTATGGGGTGAGTTGCCGCTGCATGCGATAAATGAAATGAAGTCAACGCCTTGTGCATCTCTTTTTTTTCTTTTTTTTGAGTGATAAGATGAAGGATCATGTCGAGCACAGGACTGCTTCTGATGTGAAACTTCAGTCTCAGATCTGTTCAATCTTTTATCAGGCTGTGGTTTGATGCTGTGCTTGCTTTTGATGATGTAGAAACTTTAAAGTAATCTGTTCTTGGCCTCAAAGAAAAGTCTAAAAACGACGTTCTTTAATACAAAGTGCAGATGTCAACATTTGTCTATGTCGCCAAGCCATAAATTGTAGATTATAGAGACTGTCAGGCATGTTATTTCAGTAGAGATGTGCGAATCATTCAAAACAACTCTTGACTGACTCAGGAGTCAAGACAAGTACTCCTCTCCATTGACTCGCCTTTCCTACCTGCTACTAGACTAGTGCCAACTGTGCAGATGAGACCAGGCCATGTGTCACTCACATTGTTGTGCAACTCTTATGTTAACTGTTAATGTGTTTACACATTAATCAAGTTAATTACTGTATTAACTTTCTCTGCTCTGTGTGAAGAGCACCAATGATGCTAATTAAGAGTCAGGAAGCTGCTGATGAATAGAACGGAGCTTTAATTAGCTGGTAACACCGGTGTTGACCCTACTATTCTGTGTCAACACGGCTGCTGTGAAATAAGTCTGTTTGTACTAGTGGTCAAACTATGTAGTCACAACTTCTTTGTCCAACGGGTCCAAAAAGCATTTTCCTTCACACAGTCATGGTAAAAGTAGCAGCTGGATATTTTTTTGGGCAGCCACAAACCTGTTGTAGTATTAGATTGACCACTGCGGACCAATAACATTTGGAAATGTTATTAGAGTGGCAGGATTAGCAGAGAGCTACACTGGAAGTCAGCCAGTGCACATGCAGTATGGGTGTTGGGTCTATTGGTGGATCCACCAAGCTCTGAGTGACCGACTCTCTCTCAAGTGACTCATCCAAAACTCAACTCGAACCTCTCTTCTCTGCTTTTCACACCAGCTGCTGTCACATCAGGGAATCCAGACACTATTTGTTCAATAGATGTTGGAGAGCTTTGCTTTCTATTTTGGTGTGACCTGTCTGACTCGCAGGTCAGAGTGTACCTTGAATGATCACTTTGTCTCACTCTCAGTCTGCGGTCGCTCTGCTCGATATTTATTTCTGACGCATCGGGATCGCAACGTCATGTCTTTTTGTGGGGCCAATGTGTAGAAATATGGATTGACAAAGGCTATGTTAAGCATAACATGATGGCACAATGAGAATGTTTGCTTGTGATGTGATTTAGTAGTATCCAATTAAAGTACTTTATTTATTGTCCTACATAGGATGAATAAAGGAACGATTTATTGAGTCAAATCTCATTTATTTCTGAGTTTTGCCTTTGTCTTCTTGGTTTTTATGTTTTGCTTCATTTGTAGACTTTAGGAAAAAAGACAGAACGTTTTGTTTGACTACTTCAGCTGTGTATTTGGTGCCTTATCAGTGACAATCAATCCAGTCAGCTAGTTAATCAATGAATCAGTCACTGAATAAACTGCATCTCCGTCGATGGTTGACTTGTGTCTCCTCACAAGCTCAGTCATGTAACACGTTGAAGTTCAGATTTTTAACAGGATTTGAAAATTCACCTGTTTTTACAGAAACAGCACTGAACACGTGGAAGGCCTCCACCCATTTTTGTTGTGTTTGCTTGTGTGTGTGTGTGTGTGTGTGGAGCCCTCCCTTTAAGACAGGAGCAGGAAGGCTGGTGATGCCAGAGCTGGCAGAGCTCACCTCCCTAAAGAGGCTTTTTTTTTCTCCATCCATTTGCTGCTTTCACCGCCCGCTGACAGGTCAGGAGGACAGGTCATGACAGAGAGAGATTTTTGGAGGTGTTGTTGATGGTTCTCACTGATGAGTAACGGCTCTGTTTTGGTGGGGGGAAAAATCTTTTACTCTACTGAGAGAGAGGACTTTTTAAGTGGTACCAATGTTAAAAGAAGATTTGCATTGTGTATTTAAAGATTTATTTATCTTGTGGCTGCAGATGTAAATTAGCAGAACTAGATGAAATGAAATGAAATGAAATCAATATTCTGAACTCTTGCTTTTCTGTCTTACTCTCTGTATCCATCACTCACTCCTCGGGCTCCAGCTCTTCCCAGTCCCCCTGCAGACTCTTTCTAAAAGGATAGTCCAGTCCAGACTGAACAGCACCCTGGTGGGAGTCTTCACCATCGTCATCGTCTTTCTTTCTGCTTTCATCAATATAGTACGTTCTCACTTTGCACATTTTAAAAAACAAGATGTTTGGATTTGACTGACGTTCCTCCTCGACCTCGTTCAGTTCACCTGCAGCAGCCACGACCTGAGGAGCTGCATCATGGTGAAGCTGAACATCAGCCTGGAGAGTGTGACCATCTGCCACGCCCGTCTCCTCAACTACAGCCTGGACACGGAACACAGCCCCTGTGGAGAGGACGCTCTGATCTGCAGCTTCCCTGAGGTATACCTTGCCTAGGTGTGCCCTGTCCTCTGTGTGTGTATGATTTCTGATTCCAATACAGTCTATTATTTGTTTGTTTCAACAACAAGCACATTTAGAGTTGCTGTGAACATATGGTGCTAAGAGCAAATAAGGCCAAACAGATTTACTGCAGTTGGTGTAAAAGTTCAGCTCTAAAGCTGTGAAGTGAATTAATTTAAAGCATTTCTGCAGGGAAAATCAGCATTATATCTTTGTGACTGTGTTGATCACAAGATTGAAGCAGCCTCAGTCACCAAAGAAGACAAATGATGCTGCATATTCTGCCAGTCAAGCTGTCTAATTCATAGCTAAGCGTTTTTTTCCCTCCTGTCTGAACGTGAGAACACGGCGTGGCTGCAAAGTAACACCTCAAGTACCTTGTTGCTTTCAGAACAATGCCTCACTTCAATAAAAAGAACAAAAGTGTTCAACCTGTTCTAGTGAAGCACTCGTAATTGCACACCCTTATGATTAAGATTAAGGGATATCACTCTGAGCAGTGGCAGAACAAATGGATGCTAAGTGAGGGTAATTGCAGGTTTAAGTGTTAACATTGAGTTTGCACGGTAATGCATAAATCAACAGTTAAGTGGTTCAAATTGTGTGGTTTATCGGGTCTTTTATAAAACCTCTGGATGTGGCTCATTCAGTCAGAGCGGTGTGTTACAGAGTATAAAGCTTGACGATCAAACATAAAAACAAATGTTCCTCTTCCTCAGTACTTCTCGTGCTGCGTGCTGCTCAGCCTGCTGGCCAGCTCCGTCTTCCTGCAGATCAGCAGCATCGGGAAGCTCTTCCTCATGCTCTTCATCGAGCTGCTCTACCTCCTCATCCTGGAGGTGCCCAAAGTCAGCCTCTTCGACAACCAGGACCTGCTTGTGATGGCCAACGCCATCAACCTTGGGTGAGTCACTTCATTACTGACGCGTATGTGTGTTGTTAAATCTTTAACCAGCTGTTCTAAGTTGCTGATTGGCTGTTCTCTGCTCTCCCCCCTCCCCCCACAGCGAGCACATGAATGGAACAAGGTGAGACTGACTGCGACTTCTATCACCACACAGACCTCACCTCTGTCACCTGACTGAGCTAGCAGCATCATTATCACCGTTGCTGCACAGTACATCTTTAAACCCACAGAGTCTATCTTTATGTTACACCTGTATGTTTGATGAGTAGTTTAGCGCTCAGGAGAAAACATTTTGAAGACCTAACATCTGTGTGTGTTGACCTCCAGCTGTGTGGTGGACAAGGTTCCTCTGACAATCATGACCCCGGTGGTCATCACCGTCTTCGTTCTCGCCCTCTACCTTCACGCGCAGCAGGTGGAGTCCACAGCCAGGCTGGACTTCCTCTGGAAGCTGCAGGTGTGTGTGTAAAGTATAACCATAAAAAGAGATAGCAGTAGTAATCGTGCAGCTTCGTTGACTGTACATCTTTTTGGTATATCCTCTGGGTACCTTAAATGTCTGTATTACATTTTGTACCAATGCCTCTTTGAAGATATTTCACAGGATAAATGGCTAGCGACACTATATGAAAAGTCAGGAGATCACCAAAGTCATTCAAGTTTGTCATCTGGGGACCATGAATATCTAGAACAAATTTCATGGCAATCAAATCAAATCAAATCAAATCAATTTTATTTGTATAGCCCAAAGTCACAAAGAACATTTGCCTCAGAGGGCTTTACAATCTGTACAGGGAGTGACACCCTCTGTCCTTAGACCCTCGGTTCGAGTGAGGAAAAACTTGCCCACAAAAACCCTTGCAATGCATCCTGTAGTCGTTCAGTTATTTCACCCTAGATACTAGAGTACTGGGTTGTATCCCTTTTCTCTTTGAATTTAAGTATCTGCAATTTAAACACTTTTATTATCTAAACATAAGCATATATAATACATTTACATTTAGTCATTTAGCAGACGCTTTTATCCAAAGCGACTTACAGAGGACGAAACAATCAAGGTACAGTGCAACAATAAGTGCTATGACAATTCTTAAAGGGGTAGCTTTCTCATGTTGTTAATAATAATATATTACTTATAATTACAATAATATAATAATAATAATATAATTAATAATAATAATAACTAATAATAATAATAATAACAATATATGAACCACCACTATCACATCTTGAAAACACTTCTACACCTAAAGGGGAGGGAACAGAGAGTCCACCATCAACAGGCTACAGGCATGGAGACTGGATATTCAAGAAAACATACTAGCTTACTGGGAAAATGCATGTTTTAAAGCCCCCAAAACAATCCATCAATATTAGAATGAAGTTATTTCAATACAAAGGGTTAATGAGAACATAGATTACCGTGGTTAAGCTAAATCGTTGGTCCCCTGATGTCCCAGATATGTGCCTGGAAGGAAAGGGTACTCTGTACCACTATGTATGGAACTGTGTCATTTCTGTATTGACCGTAGGCCACAGAAGAGAAGGAGGAGATGGAGGAGCTGCAGGCCTACAACCGCCGTCTGCTCCACAACATCCTACCCAAAGACGTGGCTGCCCACTTTCTGCAGCGGGAACGGCGTAACGATGAGCTCTACTACCAGTCGTGCGAGTGTGTGGCTGTCATGTTCGCCTCCATCAGCAACTTCTCTGAGTTCTATGTAGAGCTGGAGGGCAACAACGAGGGAGTGGAGTGTCTGCGGCTGCTCAACGAGATCATTGCTGACTTCGATGAGGTGAGATGCAAACACATCCAGCTGGAAGCCGTGTCTGCGTGTGTGAGGGTGGATGTCAATCTGTGGTTTCTACTGTGGGATCTACTGATGTGAGTGGTGCTTTATTATAAGGGAAACACTGTATGAAGACATCTATAGTGCGTTATGGGGGCATTCATAATATTTTATGACTACACTCATGAACTACTACTAAACTATACACACACCTCAACAATCAACTGTACAAAGCAGTACTTATTATACTTATTATGAGGACTGTGATTCAGTTACAATTTATTTTATGGAAGTGGTAAATAAAATACTTATACTGTTACATTTAGCTTGTTTGTTTTATTATATTATTTTTTACAATCGCGATGCTAACTTTCGTTAGCATGTTAGCATTTTATGTTAGCACGGAGCTAACGTATTAAAGGCTAGTTATTAATGTCCTATGCCAGTTCTGGATGAACTATTCCCGCCTTTTCGTGACCGATGCAAGTGAAGCCAAAATCGATGCAGCCATAAAATAAAAGAAAAAGATTAATAACCATTTAAATAAAGAGTTTTACCCCTCTCCTACTAAAAACACTGAATGAACAGACTCAGTAAGCACAGCTTGGCCAAGAAGACACAAACAAACATGGCTACCAACTGAAAACAGGCTGCATGCTAACGGAGACCTACAGGCAATTGACCTCCACCTCGTCACTTGGTGCATAAAATGTTCTGAAATATGACGTTTCTTTATTAAAGTCATCATATATATGTTTTTTTTTAAAAAACCTTAATTTAACCAGGAAAGGTCCCATTAAGATTAAAAACCTCTTTTTCAAGAGAGTCTTGGCTACTACTCAACTTTAAACACAACCTTTCTGGCTTTAAAGATGCTGGACATGAGCATGTGAGACCTGATGATGGAGAGAAAGTGGATTTCCCGGAGTATAAATGAAAATCATCCTGTGATCAACCAGCTTCACGTGACATTTGACACCTGAAGGGTAGTGGCATCACACAGACTTTAAACCTGACAACATAATGCTCCTCAATCACAAGTCTTGGCCCTTCAGTGTGATGCGTGTTGACTTCAGTCTGGCCCTTTCGTGCAAAGTGCAGTTTTGGGAAGACCATGCATCCCAGAGGTGACCTTGGGCCTCCCTGTGTCTGAAGCTATCAATATGTGGGGATTAGGATGCGTCATGGCATTCATGTACTTTGGTATCAACCTGTGCATACAGTTGGATGACAGCTATGATGCATCTGCTGGATCAGCTAGAAGACCACGTGCTGAGTGCTGGAGCACACACAACAGTATTTCAGTAAGGAGGAGGGCCCCAGCAGACCAGGGTGGAGATTGAAGTCACCAGAAGAATTCAAGAAGGCAACAGGTGTCAAGCCCAGAGTTTTAGTTTTTTTCGACAAAATCAGTGCAGTCACAAAATGCTCAGCTAAATGAGTATGAAGATAGGATGGCATTCAAAGCCTCCTAAAGGCATGTGGATGCTGAAATGAGAGTCACTCCCAGAAAATCTTTAAAGCACCCCTTTATTTCAATGGTTCACCCGATCGATCCCACCTCAAACTGAAAAAAAGAAGACGTTGGATTAACTTAATTCAATAGTGGACACTGGTTGCACACAGATGTTTTGCTTTGGCAGCAACTTAAACAATTGAGTTAAAGTTATTCATGTTCAATAAACCTGTGTATTTCGTGTTGATACAGTGTGATTAAAACATGTTTTGATAAAGTAATTTAAGCTCTTGGAACGTTTTAATCCTTCACAATTGTATCACTTTATTTCAACACTATTCAATAACTTTTACTCCAATGCTATTTGGTCACTTAAATACTACACATTATTTTTAAATGATATGCTAGTATTCAGTAGTCAATTACACAATTTTACAATGGAGGCCCTAAATTAAAAATAAAAATTTACAGTTGCATGTCAAAACCTTTATTCAAGAGCCACAGGATAAACAGCAATACAGTGATTGTCAAAAAATTCCATCACTGACCTTATTGTGACATCTTGGTTAAGAACAGTATTCTTAGAAGTATTCAAAATGCTTTACTACAACTGAAACATCCCATTTCACATGGCCCTTGTGGGACTATTTAGACTGTGCACAGTTCTCCATCTCTTCACTTGTAAATAAAAATATATATGAAAATTGAAGAATGCTGCCAATCAGAATTTTCAGCAGGGAGGAAGAGGGGGAAAAATGGCCCCGTCCACATGGCACTTAAGGTCTTATGAATAAAGTGTCCTACAACTCCAGCTATGAAATATACAGCGAGTGTAAAGCAAATATACATTCATTTTGAAACAATTGCCTTCAAAATATGTAGCTGAAATTTACAGACCCAAATACAAAAAGTGCATTAAAATACATACCCGTGTTTTGTCTCCAATAATCAAAAGATGCCATGTGGAGAAAAAAAAAAATCTGGTCATCAACTAAGATTCAAGGTTTAAACATCACTTATATTTCAAAACTGTTACACTGCTTTCAGTCCGGACATGAATACACCCTGTACATAAGATTAAGGGAAAAAAGCTATATGCTATAGTTTATTTAAACCCGTGTAAGCAAGCATAGCAGATTCCTACAGGAAAAAATGCCTTGCCATGCTGCCATTCATGGACATAACAACTTCCAGATGAAGAGGAGCCTTCAAGCTTTACAAACTAATGGAAAGATTGAAAAAAAAAATCTCATCCTGATTTTTTCTGGAAGTTGTTTTCATGTTCCTGGATGATTTTTTATCATTAACCTGGATTTACTCCAGGGCTGTATAGCAGTCCCAATTCTGCCCTTGTCAAATGAGGATCAGTGCAGTGTAGGAAGATGGTGGAATTTTCTGTCTTTTACTAGATTCACAAATTTGAAGTGTTTTCACACTGGTGTAATCCCTAATGTAAGAGAAACAATATCTTTTTCGCTCTGTGGCGGAGGGGGTCAAAATAGGTGTTTTTTCACTTTCATAATGGGGGACTATGGAGAAAAAGTGGACTATTTGGACCATTTGTTTTACTTTCAGCACTGGAATCACTTTTCCAAGGTGATAAAGAGGGCAAATGGACCTAAACAGTCCAAGTAGGATCACAGGGTTAACCGAATACTTTTCGCAATGTAGCAAAGCCACAATCTACTCATAAAACACTCACCATGAACTCCTGCACCAAGATGTTGGGATTCTCATTCAGATAGATATATTAGGAGATTTCGACAATATTTAATAAGAAAATCCAGACTTACCGACCGAATACTGGCATGGCGTGGCGTACCGTACCGTACCGCGAGCCCTTGGATGTGACGGTTACCTTCTTCGACAAACAATGCAAAGTGCGCAGGACGAGATCGCGTGCAGTATCACGATAATTAACATCGCTACTTTATTGACTCACTTCATCCCAACATGATCTGAACAAATTCATGTACCATCTCTGCATATTATGTAGTTTCTACACCATAGTTACGCAATTGTGTTAAATACACCCAAGATGCTTACATAAATCCAAGAGCTGGCAGATCAGTGCAGATCATTTAGATGAATCAGATGATTCTCTTGCAAACACTGACACGTGATGGAGTCTCCGATTCCAGTTACTTATAATGAAGAGTATAAAGAGTCAGACCCTGGAGCTTCTCAAGACAGAGCCATCTTCTGCCAGTCTCTGTGAAATAGATCAATTAACTGAGAGTTCTAGTTGTGAAGAAGACATTGGGAGCGACAGTGAAAAATCTTCAGACACTGAGAGTTGCATTGGCAGAGGTTCCAGTGGTAACAATGTTAACAGTGATGATATTGTGACCTCCAGTGATGATCATACAGATATAGAGCCAGCCTCCAGTGACTCCTGTGATGGAGAGTTTCATTGAAGCGGATTTGCTCTGTGAGAGTTCAAGTGATGGATATTTAGAAGGTGAGACTTTCAGCGTTGAGATTTCAACGGGATCATCAGCAGACACTGACTTTTGTGAAGGAGTATGAGACACTACAGAAGAGTCTGGTGCTGGTCCTACTTCTAATAACATCGATACAGTTACTGATAGTGTGTCTGACAGTAACACTTATGAAGACAGAGCTTTGTCTGCTGCTGGCTCAACTGATTGAGTTGCAGCCTCCATTTCCTCAAATGACAAAACTGCAGCTTCCATTAGACGCCATGATGTGGATGGTGTCAAGAAGATGATGAATTTGTTTCAGAGTACCTGCAAATTCTTCTGTAGTGTGAAGGTTAGAGTGGTTTCCATCTTTGAACGTCAAAAGAACTAATCCACATATCCATATTCTAATGTAAGGAGAAAAACACGTGATCTCGCACAGAGCTGCTCTGCTGCCGTGATCCTGCTCAACACATCACACCATCAGTAGAAGTAAAAATCTCATTCCTGTAAACTGTGTTCAATAAAAACAGTAAAATAACATTTTATTAAGAATTTAAGAGAAACATGTAAATGTGAATATGTGAATTACATCAGAATCAATTAAACAAACATTATTACAAACTGTATTTCTTTAAACATACATTGAGTTTGTGTGCACCTAATTTACATTTTAACCAAACAATTCAGCTGAAAATAATAATGTTGACATTCAGTCATTTATGTGTAATATTTATTGACTACAATATGTTAGTACCACTGACTTCCTGTAACACAGCAAGAATAAATTTAAACATTGTTCAAGTCAAATTAGAGGTAAACAAGTTAGACTTTAGGAGATAAAGACCATTGTTCCCTCAAAAATCACACCCTGTAACATGTTCGATATAAGTTTCTTAAAATACTTTACATCTGTAAAATGTTAGTTTAATTGTTTATTTAAAATATAAAGCTTACCTAAAAACTTTTAATGCAGACACTACACAGCCCTGAAGTGCATGTCAGTTTGAGAAAAGTGCAGCATGTGACTAGTGAAATGTATTTCCGTGAGCTCCTACTATACATTTGAATTATAATAATGGTAGTATAATAATTAGTTATGTTTACCTGTATATCATGATAGCACAAATATAAATTCAGGAGGGGTCTAGTCATTGAATTTAGATAATGCTGCACCACTTATTTTTGCTGGAGTAAAACATATCTTTTAAAAAATGATCAGCTACAGGATAAAAAAGCCGTTTTGTTTTAAATTTAATTCTAAACTTTGTAAAGTTTGCAAACAAGCTAATTTCTTATTTTATTAATATGTTAAAATTTGTTAAAATTTCTCACCCTTTAAATTCAGTTTGAAAAACCTCACTCACTGCAACTCAAATAATAAAAAAATTATGTGCTTTAACCAAAATCCAACAATGCAATCCTTCACACGTTTATTGAAGTCCTGTGATGAACTGGCGATCAGGCTAGGCTGCAGCCCCACCGTGACTCTGATGAGGATAAGCTGTTACAGAAAAATGGACGGGTGTATACTTGCAAGCTACCAAATTAAAACACACATGCCATGTTAGCTCATTAGCCATGGCCACGCGATGTTGGCTGAAACATGGGGGAAAGATGAAGAATAGGAGCGGAAAGACTGTGGGTAGATTTCAGGCTTGAACTTCAATATGTCTGTAGCAAACGATGAGAAAGAAGCTGTAATGTTACCAGGTTGAAGACTTCTACTCTCTACAGAGTTTAAGAAGTTTCCTGCAGCACTAACTCTTCCCTGGTAATCTGAGCTCACAGTCCGGCAGTTATAAAATTAGCCAACGTTAGCTGATAGCTAATAGCTATAGTTTACAGCAGTACTTGTATTCATCCAGCTGACTACAAGTCAGTGTAGCATCAAAATGATTTAAATAATTTAGATCTGTTATTTTACAGTATGAAAGCCACACAATTAGCTGTTACTGCTGAGAGCTACACTACTGCCACTAGCATGCTAACTGAGATTAACATTACATCACACACACACAGATTACGTATTTAAAAATACAAAAAGCCAGTGAGTTTGTCTGTTCTAAGCTATTGTATAAACAGGGTGGTGCAACGTTGCGGACTCCGTGAAAGCTGTTATCACTAACAGTTACAACTTGGCTTCAACAAAGAAACTGCACCTTTTAATAGTGTTTTGTGAACTTATTACAAAGTGTTATAAAATACAATTTATTTTCAGGAATTAACGAGTTGTTAAAATCTAGACATTTTTTAATTATGGTGATGAACACAAATAAGAGGATGATTAATTTATTCAAAATAGCTTTTTTAATGTATGAGGTATTCTTTGTACGTTTTTCACATCAAAAATATTAATTACATTCAGGTTTCAGACCAAAAACTTTTAAAACTGTGCTCCTATAAAAATACTGTGGAAATAAAAAAAATGAATAGAAGAACTGCAGTTATCTTATCACCTTAGAATTTGGTCCAATGATCCTGAACTTAAATTCTACTAAATACTGTATATATACTGTATTTTTTGGGCTATAAGGCGCAATATCAGTAAACATTTCAATAACTGTCAATTTTCACACATAAGGTGCATCAGCTTATAAGGCGCAATAAGCGAAACAAAACGTGTCAGATAGGTTGAACTTTATTCAATTAATTCACAATAATTCAACGTTGTTCAGTTGTAGGCTAACACAAAAATACAAAACCGTTGTTCAGTTGTAACACAAAAATACAAAACAATACACTCACTCATTAATGTTGAATTCTCTCGCAGCTGCTCTATTCCTGCGTTCTAATGCGTGACTGATAGCCTTGAGTTTGAAATCCGCTTCATCTAAAATCCGCACACCACAATATCACCGGTATGTTGAAGCACAGTAGGCCTATCTGAGGCTCCTGACTACGGTAGCTGTAATGTGTACCACATAAAATCGGTTCGAGGTTAGTAAACACAACCAGAATTAATACATAAGGCGCACTGTTGATTTTTGAGAAAATTAAATGATTTTAAATGCGCCGTATAGCCCGAAATATACGGTACTATAAATTAATCTTTCCCTCTCCTGCCACTATTAGATCATCAGTGAGGAACAATTCCGTCAGCTGGAGAAGATCAAGACCATCGGCTCCACCTACATGGCGGCCTCTGGCCTCAATGACTCCACATACGACAAGGCCGGGCGCTCACACATCCGTGCCCTGGCTGACTACGCCATGAGACTCATGGACCAAATGAAATACATCAATGAGCACTCCTTCAACAACTTCAAGATGAAAATAGGTGAGGTGTAGCTACTTACAGTATTTGTATTATGTGAGACATATCCCACATGATACAAATCTAAACACTGTTTACGAATCAAAAAGATCCTGAAAGACGTTCGTTATTTCAACATTCTGTAGAAGAAAAAAAAAAGAAATATACAAGAAATTTTTGTATCATTTTTTTTTAGTCCCACTTTTTAAGTAGTAATTATATTTCCCTCCTTAGGTCTTAACATTGGCCCTGTGGTTGCCGGGGTGATCGGGGCCAGGAAACCTCAGTACGACATCTGGGGTAACACAGTGAATGTGGCGAGTCGTATGGACAGCACAGGTGTACCGGAGAGGATCCAGGTGAAGTGGAGCGTGACACTGCACTGCCAAAATATTCTCTCAATATGTCATTTCACTGTAGAGCTGTACAGTGAAATAACTTTACTCAAAATAAAAAAAATAATTTTTTTTTTTTTTAATATATGAAAATAAAGATGATAAATGATTTTTTTTGGTCAAAAATTGCATGCTCTTGACATACACAGCAAAATCGTAATTATAAATAATTTTGTAACCATCACAACAAAAGTTTTAATATATCCTATTCTTAAAATAATTTGAATAGTTTTGAACACTGAAAAAGAATTATTATCATTTATTTTGAAAACTGTTTCTTATTCTGCTCTGAAACAAGTCAAAAAACATTCAAACAAGTGGGACAATCTCAATCATATTTTCAGAACATTCACTTAGTTTAGGAAGAAGTTAAGACTAATATGACATATTAAACCTGTATTTGCAGAGCTCAGAACAACTGTTTTGTTTTTGTTTTTCCGTCTTGGGGTTAGCTGCAAGCTGATTTGATCAGGAATCAGAAATTCATCTATGTGCATGGGCTCTGCAAAACTTTCTTTTAGACATGGCTAATGGCTGGATTTAGAAAAGATCTATTCAAATGTTAATTAAACATGGCCATATTGCTTTGGCTCTATCAGATGTGAAATCATTAAAGCTTAATAACTCCAAGCTACTTTGAACACAGATTGAACCCTTTAATTTAATCTTATCCATCTCCACTGCACCTTCTGAAAAACCATTTACGCAAGAGCAAATATAAAGCATATATGAACACCATAATGACAAAGCAACAGCACAATTACCCCGAAACCCCTAGAACAGTCGTGTATCACTGCGGTGACCGTGGTGCATGCGCAACGCGGCACGTGGAATTTGGAGGTTACACTAGGATGTAACCACTGACATCATTTATTTGTTGATAATATCTAAATACAAACTGAGAAAAAAACATCAGAAGAATTGAAAGGGGGTTTCATACAGCTTTATACATTCAGTGTTTGTAAACCATGCAGAATGATAGATGAAACATAACTACACATATATCATTGTATTATTAAAGATTCTCTATGTAACATTCTGAAAACCTTTGTTAATAATGACACCTTAGCATGTTGAGTGACCTGCAGGCATCCTGGTGTTCATACTTGCACTCCGTATGAGCCTGGACATCAGCCAAAGTAAACACAAGACTGTGCACCGAAATCAACGCTAAATGCTGGAAAAAAAATTACAATTATATGTAGAATATGTTTATGTATGTAACGTTCCTATCACTTTAAAACATTTTTGGGTGGGACAATTTGTTCTATAATACTAACTTGTTAGTAGTTAACTTGTAACTTGTATTCACCACCACGAAGCAACCAACACTAGACCCACACTGCACAGCCAGCCAACCAGACCCATCTTAGATTTGATTAGTTAGCTAGTTGGCCCCTGCATCGCTCTTGGCGAGTAGAAAGCAACCATTAGTTACATGGTTGCTTTCTATAGGTACGTTATTTATTGTAGACTGAAACACCATTTGTATCATGGCAAACTATAACATATCCACTCAAACAGTGTTTTGTTAGCAAACAAGCAAGCTAAGGTTAACCAGCCAAACTTGAACCCAGTGACAACCGGCAAAGTAACCTGCAAATGGCAAGCCAGGCAATTTTCCAGCCAGATCAGCCCTGGAACTTCTTTCAACGACTCTGTCTTGTAATGTGTGCTGATTGTTTGTTGACATTAGCAGACTCAGATTTTAAGCTAACGTTAGGTAGTGTTGAACACTGTAGGGAAGCAGAGAGAGAGAAGGCACTTGGGACTTTGCATTAATGCCTTTAGATTTTTTCCAGAAACTTCTTTATGTTATCTTACAACCTGTTCACCAATCACCCATTCTTTTGATTAATAAAGATAATATAATAAAATAAACCTGTTCACTCACTGTTGCTTCCTTCCTTTGTCCTCAGGTGACCGCAGACCTGCACCAGGTACTAAGCTCCTATAACTACACACTAGAGTACAGAGGTGTGGTTACAGTCAAGGGCAAAGGAGAGATGATGACCTATTTCCTCACCAGTGGACCACCCAGCAGTTAACCCCAACTAAGTGAGAAATAGACACACCGGGGTTAGCACCCTAACTCGTCTGACGCAACGAGCAGTGTCATGGACCTCTGATGGCTTACGGTGGACTGAGGCTGACTGAAGCATCCCCTCTCAACACGCTGATTCTTTCTAAACCTGCTGAGGCCACAATGAAAAAGGATAAGGAATTCATCCTAAAGCTCAGCCTGCGGAGGAGACTATGAGGTCTAGGAGAGGTCTAAGTTGCCTCAATCTGCCTTTGAGACCAAAGATGTCCAATCAGTGCATAAAGACAGATTTTGCCAGTTGTGTTAGTCTTGGTCCTAAAGGAAAAATGTTCTTGAAGAAATGTAATTTCCTTCAGTCTGCCGGAGGGTTACAGACGAACCTACAGGAGGACATGAACTACATCACTTCCTCTCTTTGTCTCTGCCTTTCTCCTGCTGAAGTATATATGTACATGTAAAACACATGTGGATGTATACGATGTTATGTATTTTTGTCCTTTTTTTTTCGTGATAGAGGTACAAATCTCTCAAGTGTGGGCACTCAACCAGCACCGCAGCAGCACTATCTGTCCTTGTATCGATATCTGATCACGTCAGTTTAACAGACTGATGGAGGAGTCGCAGTAAGTTGTGTCTTAAGTTGTGCCGTAAGAAGGTCCGTCAGAGACAGGTCGGATTATTTTTTTTGTATGAAGAGAGAGGAAATTGCTCCACAGTGTTTTTACGGAAAGCTTCGCATCAGGCGTATAAATTAACACTCACACTACAGTATCGTCAGCATATAAACACACACACACGAAACACAAAGAGGATGTCAATGAAGAGCTTTTTCTAATCTTCGACATTTTGTATTTTGACTTCAGAACACCAAACCCTATCAAATATTTTAAGATTCTATATTTTGTACATTAATATATTAGAGAGCTATCTATAAACACCAATGTGTATTCAGATGTACATACTGTTTCACTCTCATGTTGGGATTTCTGAAGTCCTCACTGCCTGGTCTTAGCGTAGCGCTGCAGCTGATGTACCATTTCTTTCTCGCTCTTTTTACCGAAATGAGCGTTTTTCAGTCTGCAGGAAGTCAACCACTTTCTGATTAGATGCCATTTCAGATGATTTTCCCTTCCCTAGCGTTTTTTGAATCTCACGTTGAGAAGAAAGTGTTAAAACGGAACGGAGTGCGCTCTTTGAATGACGGACGAGAGTACGAGAATGGATTTTGCACTCCAATGCTTTCAGCTGTGCGCCCCCCTTTTCCTGCATCACTCCACAAACTCCTCTTGCTTGCTCAATCAGATGGTACGACCCAATGAATGTCCAATGATCTCCGATGAGGCCTTTTAATATGAACTCTATACTGATGATGGCGGTGATGCTCATCCTGTGGACGGGGACAGACGAGCCGATGTGGAAATGTGTCCTTTTATCTGCTGTTTTTTTGTTTAGTTTTTTTCTTATCAGAGCAGTTTTCTTCGATACTACAGAATTACTCAGCATGACATCAGACAAACTGTCTCTAACCTGGCGGATTCATCGATTAAAGTGTTTTGTTTTTTTGTAGTGATGTTGTTACCAAACATTACAGCTGGTTCTGTTTGTCTTGGCTGAGTCACGGATTACAGTAATCAGTAAATGTCTGGACAGTGTCAAGTTTTCATCCGAGAACTTTGAGGAATACAGCACCTTTGAGATAGACTTAAAGGATAAGGTGAGCATTATTCAATATTTTTTGGTTAACAAATGTTATGAAAAGACCAACATCAACAATGCATTAGTCTCTTAATGCTTAACTACAAACACTGCACCCTCAGGCCAAAGCCCAGTGTGAAGAGATTAAACCTTTAAAACTCTGTAAAACACTGTACTAGCAGCAAATAGAGCAACGTACTGCTGTATTTATATTCATTTGGTGTGCTACACTAGTGAGTATTCATCGCACCAGGATGTTGTATGGAGGCGTCCCTGTGCCAACTCCATTATTATAGATTTTTACAGTGTTTAAATAGAATCTATTAATACATCCGTACATGTTAAATAGTTGTTAGAAATTAATTACGGTAATTACATTTGAATTTAGATTATGCATAAAAACCTCAACTCATAAAAAAAAAGCTAATTAAACATTAAAAGATAATTGAGCCCCCAGTGTCCACAAATCCCATCCTGGACATCCCTGGGGCAGAAACACAAAGCATCAGCAGAATGGAGGGGGGCTGAATTTAATGAAGAATCAACTCAGACTCCTGCTTGTAGTGCAAGGCTGTGAGTAGGGCTGCCATCATCAGAGCCAGGAGACAATGGCGAACATGAAGCAGATATAAAAGCTGGTTCTTTCTGCTTTCCTTAAGACACTTCCGCTCGGTCTGGTTCAGCTTTTTATTGGAAGTCCTGTTGCATTGAGGCCAAATGTGAAGTCCAAGTTTGATTCCATGAGTATACATGAGGAACAAGGACAGGTTCTCCTATGTTTAGATGATTAAATGATGCATGTGGAGTGAAAAATGTAGAGCAAGTTTAAGAGAAAAGGTTTTAGAAGATTTTACTGCTGTGAAAGAATTTCATCGTTATTTTTTTTGCGCGTGTGCTGGAACTAGGAGCAGTCCAAACATCCATACGGAAGAAGAAGAAGTTGTTGTAAGAACACGTATAAAGAATAGTGTGCCGGCACACCAATTAAAACCCAGAGAGTAACTGCTCGACCTCTGATTGGCTAGCTGCAATTAGTTGTCAGGAGCCAATCAGAGGTCCTGCTGCTGCTCCAGGGTCAGTCCCCTCACTTACTATAAATATTAAAGCAGGGGTGCAAGATGGATGGAATAAGCAGACAGATTATTAAATAATGTTACAAACAGTTCAATATAGCTACAAGTTATATAATAATAATAAATGTATTCATATTTTAATTAAACAAGGTAAAGTCAATGATTCCAGCGGCTCACTCCAGGCTCTGTGACAGTGTGGCTCATTGACCTGTTAGGATCATTTCATTGATGATTTTGGTCTTTTCATGGATATAAAATATATACAGTATATGAACACCTGCGTTTAGTTTCCTGTTTATAAAGGAAGAGAGAACCTTGGCACTCCATCCAGATGTTTGCTTTGAGCCTGTAGAATGACAATAAGCTTGCACTGGTCTAACTCTGGTGGTTTCTGTTTTGTTAATGTACTGTACTGCTGCAACCATTATCTTCACACGCCACTATTAAAAGTGTCATCCCATTGGACTCACTGGATGCAGTGCCATTCAACGCCCACGCGAGCCTCTTTTTCTACTGATAATTGTGCAGGATTGTGCCATTAGAAACTGGAGAGAGAGAAGGCACAGATCAGAGATGAGGTGCCCGAGTAGATGCTTTCATTCTCGGGTTTAAAGAGCAGGGGAAGAAGCTCGCCTCCTTTTCATGTCTACAGCTGAGGATCCTCGCGAGGACTCTCATTGGAGACAAAAACCTTGGGTTATTTTTGTTGTCATGCCAAACACTGCTCTTTATTTTTTTTATTGTTTTTTTTTTTTTTTTTTACAGTCCAATAAACTCCTGAGATGTTTCACAGGTACCACATGATTTTGTGTTGTCGGCTCACTGAAAGATTTAGCTTGATGCCTGTTTACTCTGTCATCTCAGCATACTATAGTACCAAAGCTAAACCACCAGCAGCCAAGTTGACACGAAATAGTAGGGTCAACACAGATGTTACCAATCAACCGAACCTTCGTTAGTATCACACCTGTGTTGACCCTACTATTTCATGTCAAAATGGCTGCTGTGAAAAAGGTCTGTTCCTGTAAATCGTCCTCATATTTTAGACAGTGTTGCTTCTAACTTTATGGCAACCGTTTGATGGAGACCCTTTCCTGTCCGGACCTGACAACGCCCCTGTGAAATGGTTTCTGAGTGACATGCTCAATAATGACACAGGTTTATTCGTAAGAAGAACGTTATTTATTGTTGACTGCTGTTGAATCCTGAACAGAACCTGTTCAAGAACCAGAGCTCATTTGGTGTTAAAGGGGTTTTCCTGATTCTAATTCCTAATATTTCCTGTTTGGAGCCACAACTGCAGTTTTGAAAAGCATTTATTTCACCGGTTTACTATCTCACATCAAAGTTGAACTAGTCACGGATGCATGTGTGCACTATGTCAATGCACGTGATGGCTCATCAGGCTGACATTGAAACAAGATATTTCAGCGAATGCAAAACTTACACTCCCCAAGTTTAATTTCATTCTAAATGTTGTAAATGTTTTGTGGGGAAGCGTATTGCTGCCATACTAGAAAAAAAAAAAATCATTCTCACGTTAAACAAATTTTTTTTCTGGTATGGCAGCAATACGCTTCCAAACATTTCAGAGATTCCCCTAAGTACCACTACAGGAAGATTTAGTACCATGAGTGGTACTCGTAACCACAGTTTGAGAACCGTTGAACTAGCGTACCTTGGAGGTAAGATACACTAACCCCCCTATGAGCCTTCTCATAAAACATCTTTTTAAACCTCAGCATGAGCCGACACTGTGCTGAAATTCATTTGAGATTATCTTGTTCATACAGCTCACCAACAGATGGCAGCAGCGCTACATCTCTTGGTTGACACGTGGCCGTTCTTTGTCTTCTTTTTCATTAGAATTACTGTTTATATATTATTGGAGAGATGGAAGCAAAAATGCTAATCTGCTGATTAGCACCCTGAGTGTTACTTCATCCATTACTGCTTTAATATCTATATTTACAGAAGTCAAATCACTGGCAATTACACTGAATAAGAATGAATTAGGCTCTTGGTTATTAGTTAATTCATTAAGTCATGGCATGCATTTAAGCAGCAGTGCCGGACTCTTTAGATTCATCTTTTGAATGGTCAGGAATGGAATGAAAGACAGCTGTACTGCACTTGGCCTCTCTGAGGGGAACTGGAGCACATGTTGGGAGCAAACAAAACCTCCAGACTTAATGATTCTGACCTTTTTGAACAGCCGACCTGTCAGCACCCGACTGTGAGCTTTGCCACAAAAGCATTATTACCACTGACATTCACTTGAAGCGTGATGAGATCAAATTGTTCTTCAAGTAGTCAGCAATTTGCACTTGCAATACCCATCCGTCATTAAAATCCACATGCTCCCCGCTGAGGAAGAAACATATCCCTGCTCCATTAATCTACATCCAGAGGAAAGTGCTGTTCCTTGTAATGAGGCGCCCATAAATAACGTCAATTATACGATTATATCATCACATTCATAATACCTCTTGTGCCATTGCTTGTGGTGGGGGTTGCTGTCTGGAAAATTTTTCAGCTGCCTCTGAATCATGAGGCAATCTGTTGCTTATTGTTGCTCCAAAGAGGAAAGAAAAAATAACGACTTTTGGGAAGGAATTAAGCAACACTCAGCAATTCTTACTAATCCCAAACTCCGCTGCTCATTTAGCACCTACTGGAAGCTCCAGCCTCCAAGGTTAGGTAAATGTTTTCTTTTAATTATGAAGGACTTCATCTCCCTCATATCACAGGATTCTTTGAATCTCCTAAATCTTTTTCAGAACTATGGCAACATGCATCAGATCTCATCAAACGGCTCATTAACTGATGGGAACGCTGTGATAAAAAAAAAAAAAAAAAGACCACACTGGATATTTGTTGAAGTACGGATTTCATTGCAATGGTAATGTCTCAGAACTGTTTAATGTTCGATGTTCCATAGCTGAGTTCAAAGACGAGTAGATATGTTTGAAGAAGACCAGAGCACGCTGATGAATCAATGTGCCTTTATGTGGGACAGAAAATGGTCAAAATTCTAACATTAAGCTTTAAATCCAGTGTTCCAGCACATTTCCCATGTCCATTCTTTCCTAGATCTTAATTTAAAATCAGATGATTTTACACTGAGGGGCTTTAAAAGGTTTGATATTACACAAATAAAACATGTACAACACCACATACAACACATTCTGCAGTTCATTCCCAAGTTTTAATGACCTCCATGATCACATTCATTTTCTATATTTGGATAAATCAGTATAAAAGCCTCGAATCTCACTGTTCCACAACACACCCACACTACACGTTCTACTGTGGAAGAGGACAATGTGAACACAAACCATCCGAGCCAGCGAAGCTCAATTCAGACCCAATCCAACCCAAGTCGTGTTGTGAAAAGAACGATTAGGTCATGTAGGTGTGGTACCACTGCTGGAAAGCAGAGAACATTGGGAGAAAGCGTGATGATGAATCATACTGAGGCTGAAGTATCGCAGTGGTCCCCTGACAGATCTGTAGTGCGGATGCCAGATGGACATGGAGTGGAGCTGCGTGGCTTTACTCCGTCTCCTTTTCCACTTTTAACTTCTTCCAGTCGAGAGTTTTAAAAAAGATGTTATGACAGTCTTGGCACAACCGCTGAACTACTTATGAACAATGAACAGAAACGCATGACTCAGTTCTCTACCCTGCTCCGTTTGTTTGCTGTTATTTGTTGGGATGGTGTAAGAAGACAGGAAAAGTTCCCATAATCCTCTGACCAAATCTTACTCTGTGTAATAATGATGAATGTGGCATCTCCTCACTGTAATTATGTAAAGCGTGTGTTAATATCCATTACAATGATGATTTTGTAGAAGTGGCAGGTGCAGCCATGTCTGAACTGCGCGGCTCGGTGTGAGGAAGAGCACACCAGAGGCCGCTCAGATGATACGCGCTGCCTCTGGCCTCGACAACACGGCTACGTATCTTTACTGCTGCCAGCACACACCTGTTTATTAACACAGTCATTTGACACTGGCATATGCTTGAGGCTGTGTGGGTGAGGAAGAAGGGTATGAATGCTAACAGGCTGTTTGTGTCTACTGAAGCAGGAGGTACTTTGTGACAGCTAGTCCCAAGCCTGCGTTAAAAAAAAATCAAAAAACACATGAAGCAATTTAAAACAAATGAAACTAATAAAATCTGTAGAAATCTTCAATGACCACGTCAGGAAATAAATAGCAAAATGAAGTGTCTACAAAATGACATATCTGCAAATCATTAGCTCCTGAATACAGAATACACCAAAAACTGAAATCAGGGCCACACACACACACACACACAAAAGGCAGTATTGCATAGTTTTAAACCAATACCTAAACCAGAGTCCTGCACCGGGTCAGGTACACACGGGTACATGTGCAAAAACATGCGTTCAACAGGTAGAAATTACAATTATCATGTGAACAAGAAAGTGAGATGAATGTTGGGTTCTGCCTGTCAAGCCTACAAGGGTTGGGATTAGCCGAGCTCAAGGAAAGAACAGGGCTGGGTGTTAAACCTCAGTAATGTTTGGGGACAACCAGAAATGCATGCATCGATTGTTCTCTATGTAACCCCGTGCTCCAGTGACTCATCACAACACACCGCTGTCCAGTTTTCCAGCTCTGACGTGGAGCTCTCGTGCAAAGATTTTTTTCCACATTCACACCCTAAATGAACTTCTTAGTTTGTTCATGTCAACAGACCCGTTTCACAGCAGCCTCCTAGTACTAATGAATGCACCCCGACTCTGTTTGACCTGAGTGGAACAGAACCTACTGGCCACTTGTCCAGGGTGTACCCTGCTTCTCACCCAGAGTCAGCTGGGATGGACTCCAGCCTCAGCGTGACCCTGATGAGGAGAAGCTGTTACAGATCATAGATGGATGGAAGTGAACCTGAATCAGCATCACTGGCAACACCTTGCTGACCTTACGTCTACAAGGCTGCTGTGAAGAAGGTCTGCTGACAGACGCAGGTGTGTGTTAGGTTTTTAGTCTTGGTTGCTTGCACTGCGTTTTGATATTTCCTGTTTTAAATCTTAATTTGGTTAATTTTTGGCAAAGTTTTCGTAGAGCTGCTTTGTGTTCATTAGTTGTTTATGAGTTTTAAGTTTGAATTAATTAAATGAAAAAAAAAACAATAAAAACATGACACAGGAGGAAAAATGTGTATTTTTGGTGTTGGAACTCCAGTACTGGAGTGAACCCAAGTAACTAATGCACTGTCAACAGAGTGAGTGTATAGCCGATGTATTCGGTTCTACGTGTGTTGTTGTGCTGTTGGCTGCTGGTTACTTACAGTAGCTTTACAGGCGCAGGACGAGTGTTGGTTTGAAAAACTGGACACATGCAGGACTCTGACTTAAACTATGGCTGCTTTTAAAAGAAGTCAAATGAGTGATCTTAATCAAATAATGATGTCGAGGAGCAGACAGCTCCCAAAATCAATCCAGGAAGTTCCATACATGAGCAAGCATCAGTCCACACTGAGATCTGTCACAGTCCACTGGTGCTGCTTTTCCAGGGCACATGCGAGACGTCCAGCTGAAGGTCCAATGGTCCTTTTGTGTTTTGTTTAGAGTTTTTGTCAGACGTTGTAGTCTGGCGCTTTTCCGAGCGGCTGCCTCAGTCTGATCTGCAGGGTCATGAAGCCCCCCACTGCCACGTGGAAGAGGATCTGCCACATGTTCCTCAGTTCATAAAGATACATGTTGGACAGACAGATGAGTGCAAACGCCAGGAAGGACTTACTGTTCCTCCACACGGAGAAGTAGGCAAACAGGTAGCACTGAAAGGGACAAGGGCAGAGAAGAGTTGAAATGCTGCGCAGCGTGTGACTGACATTGACCGGTGACATGTTTTCATCATTAATGTCCTTCATGGGACAATAAGTCTGCTCAGTGAGTAAGAAATCCTGTCTGATAACTTTCTCCACCCATCAGTCTCCCAATTTGTGGTGCTCCATTTAGTATCAGGAGCTACACAAAGGAGCTGATGAAAATGTTTCAGAGAAGGTAGTGAGGTGAAAGGAATTGAGCTTTTGCTAATGTTAGTCTAGCTGACAAGCTGCTGAGCTGTAAAGTGCAGGGCTGTTAGTCAGCCAGTCAGCCGGTGATGGGCTGCTCTTACCGCAGACTATCACTTACCTGATACAGACAGGCTGCTGTGCCCAGGAAGAAGGCAATCACGTAATTAAAGTCTTCATCGTCGTTCTGCAGACAGCAACAAAAGGGTTAGTCTTCTGAGCACAGGTAGACAAAGTATCATAAAAGCAGCCTGACTGGAAGATCAACGGTTTCTAGATTTCACATGAATAAAATGTGATGTGACATTCACAGCTTCAAGGAACAGAATGGACTCAAGGTAAACTAATTCTAATTATTCTCAAAAGGAAAATTCAGGTTAATGGCAATTTGGATCTTATTTTGGTATTTTTCCCATCAGTTACATCAGTTCTGTTTTATTGTGTTATAATGTGACACAAACACAGCTGCAGTCATCCAGGATGTGGCTCTGTAAACTGTGATGAATGTTTACGACAGACAGTTTGGATAATAACTGCAGACTTTGCATTCATTTTCTCTTTCAAGTGAGTCTGACTGTCAGTTGCCTGAGCGGCCGGCAGACGAACTGAAGAGAAGATTTCTTCCAGTGTCAATCACAGTGTTTACCATACACTTTATCATTAATTCACTCACAATCCAAATCCAACCAACCAAGTACAATCATCTCCAAATCGCCACAACTGACTTACTTCTATACATATTTCACTAGTCAAGAGGATAATTAGATTGTACCATTTTTTTTTACACACATAATAAAAGCCATAAACATTTACATAAATCACCAATAAAACATTTACAGCACAAACACATTACCAACCTGATTAACCCTATCAAACACCCCCAATAAATATACATAAAAATAATTTCACAAAAATCCCAAGGGGATCTCTTTTTGGCGTGATCCATCAGGAGGACAGAGCAGCAGGCAGTTTGGTGTTGCGTTCAATAAGAATCACTGTGACTTGTTTGCAGCATTCCCGTTACAGTTTAAAACCTGTCTAATCGTGTGACTGCTTATGTTTCTTCTACGACGGGCCGAGGTGTGGTGAAAGCAGAATTTCCCTTTAAGAGAAGCCGAGTGTGTGTGAATGTCATCTCTCTCGCGTCCTCACCTGTAGTATGCTCTCTATAGCGTGGACCCCTCGCAGCAGGTTCAGGCCTCCGCAGAGAACACTGAGCACACAGGACACGATGCCGGGGAGAGTCACCGGCTCCAGCATCTGCGTGGGAGCTGGAACAGAGAGAGGACAGGGTGTTACAGACTCAGCACAATGTGCCCTGACAAATGAACTACAAAAGCATTAACAAGAGAAAAATCTGCTTTCCAAAGCACATAAAAAAAAAACAGAGATATTTTATGAAATGTAATTATTCATGAAACCATTAGATGCAGGATAAAAAGGAGAAATCCTCAAACGGGAAGCGAGCATACATTGTTTTTAAAACATTCTGGCACAGTGAAAAGAGTGATGCAGCATATTATCAGATTAGCATACTTCATCCCCCAGGACACCATGATTTATGTTCCCAGAAAACACAGACTGGCAAGGGCAACCAACAGAGAGCGAACAAAGCGTGGAACGCTGCCCTGAAGGGGAAGTCAGGGGGAACGCAATGGCTCCAAGTGACCCGGGGTGGCACCGCTTAGCTCGGGGCAGCTGAGGTGTGACGGTGCCTACAGGAAGGGTTGTTTGCTCGAGCGACTGTGCAGCTGTTTGACTGAGCACAGGGAAATCCGACCAGCACACATGCAGCATCCTTCAGGCTCAGTGTGTGTATGCTTTAGGCCAACACTTCACTGATTGCTATTCTGTGTTATGAACTACATTTATATTAGATTTACATTACATTAATGATCTTTTCATTTCATCACTAATGATGAAGCACGAAATAGTCATGATAATGAAGGTTTACAGGTACACGATGAATCAGTGGTATGGGCTGTATGAATAGCTCCAGCTGTGTGTAATGACAGGTGTTGGAGAACCTCGCTGATGGAACACTATAGTCCTTTTTCACAGCAGCCACTTTGACATGAAACAGTAGGGTCAACGCAGGTGCGTTCCATATATTGCAGCAGACTTTGCAGTAAGGCGAACATTTGTGCAGAATGTAACTGCTGAAAAACATTTAGGAAATAACTTCTTATTTCGCTGATTAGCGGCTTTATCGAGGCCGGCAGGTTACTGCTTTTTTTTGGTTGACCGCACCGCCACAGCCAAACGGATGACCCCCGTTCAAATGAATGGCAAAACCTGTGACTCTGTCACAGCACCTGATCCTGTCTGACTTCAGCCTGACTCTGTCTGACCTGAATGGTCAGAATTGGTAATTGAATTGGTAACGGCTGTGTTCACCTGCTTTTTCCTGCTGGGAAAAAGGTCTGTTGGTGAAATGTGTTTTTTTGCGTATTGATATGCAAACTGTTTGTGGGTGTTTCTACATTCATTTACTGTGGGAGTGGAAATTGCACGTGCGCCCACTTTCTCAGTGACTGCGTTTCATTCACAGACCCAGGAGTGCAGTTTGATAATAGCTGATGCATATTTATGTTCGTGTGTCTTTGTTTCAGTTACGTTTTAGTTATGAATCTACCCTGGAATTAACTGAAGTGGAAAATCAGTTTTAAGTACGTTTCACACAGATTTTATCTTGCCATGCTTCCAAAAGTGTCCTGCTGCAACAATACGAAATAAACAATGCATGCTCACAGCGAGGGGAGCTCAGAAAATGTTATACATGAGTGAAAGGGAAAAAAATGTGGAAAACCACTAATTATCCAAAAAAAGTAACAACAAATGTTAATATGAAATTCAGAGTGCTTTTGCCGCTTGCTGTTTTTGGATGATATTGTCATTTTAAAGGTCCAGTATGTAAGTTTAAAAAATATAATATTCAAATCTACAGTAGCCCAGAACAGACAAACTAAACACTAACTCTAGATATTCACATTTTCCTTCATGCTTACAAGGAGAGGATGAGGCAGCAGGTTTGCAATCAGCAACTACACTGCTAGATCCCACTAAATCCGTTTAGATTCAAAATGACACCAATAAAGTCAAAAAGAGTTTTTTCACCTACAACAAGAGCAGAGATGTGAATGAGCTTTGGCAGAGCGCTGCATCTTTAAACATTCTGAAACCAAACAGCCCCAGCAATATAAACAAAGTGACAGGTACGGTGTGCCCAGTATTGATCCGTTACTGGTGTCTTAGAGGATACAGTATTACCAGTGACCTTTCTATGTCATTGTGTTAAATATTCCAGCTACCAGTGTAAATAGTGACAAGTAATGAGAGTAAGATAAGAGGAGATAACACTGTATTGATCCCTAGAAGAGAAATGAAGAACGTAATCTATTAAAGAGCGAACCTCTTTGATAGCAGGATGAGGTATGTATGAGACGTGTAAATGTGTGTGTGACAGCGGCTCATGTTCTACCTATACCCTTGTATTTAGAGGGCGTGTGCACTGAGAACCCATTGATAGCCCGCAGGTCCTCGGGGGAGAGCTGGTAGGGCGGTCGCAGCTTGATCTCGGTCTGCATGTCAGCCAGGTTGATCTTGGTGGACAGGGAACGCGGGCTGTTGTAGCGCTGTTTGGTCTTCTGGATGAAGGTGTCTGACGGATGACAGCGAGCACAGCAACGAAAACAAGGTGGTTATTAACACGGGGAAGAGAAACAAGAGACAAACAGCTCATTTATATGAAGGAGCAAGAATAAAGATTCCACTTTTTGAGACTCAAAAACAAGATGAATGCTGATGAAGTCATGTTTAGCATTCTCTGGCTTTAGCTTTTCAAAATAAGATTCATCTGAATGTTTTGTTTGTTGGTTGGACAAGTCTAAACATGCACACTTGGCTTTTGAGATGCTGTGACAGATTTTTGCAAACTACACAATTCTTACATTAATCATGAAAATATTAAACAGATTAGTCAAAGATGCTATACTCAGAACACACTGGTAGGCTATGATATATGCACTGTCACTGTGTGATAAATTAGACGTTACTTATATTTTGGATTTCTCTAACGGGTGGTCTCTGTTTTGTTCCATCCTCCATGCGACTTCAAACCTCACCAGGAGCGTTTCAGAAGCCAGACTTCTTTCATTTGCTCAGATCTGGTCATTTTTCCTGGCGTGTGTGCTTCTGAATGTGGAAATATGCTACATAGTTCAACTGTTTGCCTTGATGTTTGATTTTGAACATCGACCAGCTTCTCGTAGAACTTGCCTTTTTTTACTTTTACTACAGTAGTGTTTCTTACATTTCATACCCAGAGTAACACTTGTGGAGACGGGAAGAATGCACATTCTTCCATTCAGTTTTTTTTTATACATACAAGAAGAAATCGGTGAGTCTTTTTATTTTGCAATGGATCTTTTCCCTGTGTTGTTGATGAACAAACACAGCCTTGCACTTTGACTCTGAGCTGACATCATCAGGTTTAACATGTGATAGTTGGAACATGCTGTAATACTCACTCACCAAATTCAATGAAAGAGTACGGCCGCACAGCGCTGTTGATTCGTTTGGTGTCATAGGTGACAATAAACTCCTTCTGTAGCTCGTCCAGGAAGCAGAAGGCCAACACGTTGGGGTAGTTTGCGGTGCACACCATCAGGTATCCCACACCCAGTGAGCTGGTGAAACTGAAACACACAATCATTACTGCTGTGCACACACTGCAATCATCACTCTTGACAGAAAACCTGGGGAAAATGTAATTAGGACACCGAGCTAAATACAGTGCAGATTAGAGGAAACAGCGTTTCTCATTCTGCAGGCTGCTGCTCCAAACGCAGTACAAACACTATTTCAGCACATTTGTGCCGAAGATTTGCACATTCACACCTAATTAAACACAATGCCACATTCATATGCACCTCGGCAGACACAATCTTTCGGCCCTGCAGTGTTAATTGATACACAGAGCACAAATTCAATTCCCCTGATACAAAGAGTTCTGCATTATCTGAACAGCCGAGAGCACAATGGAGGGAAAATCTGGTTATCACAGCAACATCTAAACTGATGTGGAACATGAATCTCAACAAACAGTTCAGAGTGATGTGCTAATCATGATCATCAAGCAAATAAAATATGTGTGTCACTGTGTAGCTGCAGTGCCTCACAAATCAATCCAATGACTGACTAAGACGCATTCAGACGGGACCCGGCGCTGCTGTCAAAACAAAGTGGTGTTTGCCAAAAAATGCAACGACCTGCGGCAGAGAAGTTGAGCCGGATCCAACACAACGAACGAAAAGCAGCGTGATGTCACTCTACAGCCGGCCAATCAGACGATGAGACCGCTCAACTCTCCACAGTCAGCCTGAAACGTCTCTGAAACTGACACTTCCTAAACTCTGATACTCTACCTGCTGTGTTCTGACTTTGTTTAGTTCATGTACCAGCTTCTAAATCTTTGGTTTGTGTCCAGTGCCTTAGACATAGATAAAACCAGTTATCAGTGGAATAAAAAGTTATTTCCTGATTGTTTTACAGTTGTTATGACCAGTAATACACAAATATTAAAGGGAGGCACTTGAATAACACAAAAAATATAATAATATTATACAGCGAGTTTCAAGAGCTGACATCACAGAGTGTTTCACAATAAAAGACAGAAGATTCACGAGGTCCAAAGGGAATGAATTTTAAAATTTAGGAGCCACAGCTTCAAAGTCTCCTTTAGTTTGAAGCCTGCAGGGAGGAACAGCCATCGAGTTTTGATCTGAAGACCTGACACCTACAAGTGATACCGGGATACTGACACAGGCTCGAATATTGATTATAAGAATGTTGAAATGGTTTCTCTGACTGTGGAAAGAAACTCCAGATGGGTGTCACACAACCTTTTAGAGGGTCTGTTAGAAGTCTGTGCCAGTAAATTCACCACTGAGTAAACGATAAAACAAAGCTGCTCCTCGAGTATAACTGCTGATGCATCAGTATGACTTACAGCATGAATACGTTTGAACCCATCATTGTGAAGTAGTCTATATTAAGGTTACTGCACAGCCGCTTAATCCCATCAAACACAGATTACTCTGAACTCTTATAACTGTCCAAATGAAGTCTGCTATTGAGGTTACAGAGGTACTAACTGAAGGACTCTCCTCCTGCTCCCATGAGACAGAAATATAACAGACATAAAGAGAGCCTCTAAAGGGCCCACAGTATCACAGAACAGATTAACCCGTGGCTTTAAACACTGCCTGACCTTCACTTTCTCCCGACCATCTCTTCTTCAGATGCTTCCGGCTCACGCTGATTAAAGAGGCTTTTATCAAAGAGAGATTCTCGTCATTGAAAGGTGTAGTTGGCTCATTAATGGCCAATTCAGAGTTTCTATTGAGCTTGTGTTCTCTGTCTTAATAAGACTAATTAGCTCTTAACAAACAGTTTCAGAGCGTCTCCCAGAGCAGCAGAGGAGCTTTTAGAAGCATTCTGACACCTCATATGAAGGCCCAGCTGTCAAATCAGTCAGATTAAAAAGCATTTTTCCATCAATGTTGTGTGACAGAGGTCATAAGGAGAGCAGGCAGACTGTCAGCAGCAGACTGTGTAATCACCCAGCGCGGAAAATATTCAAATCTCTCAAGTCTATTAAATGGTATGAATTGCAAATATGTTTAGTGAATGGATTCTTAATTAAACACATGCTGTTTCTATCTAGTGAGTGGTGACAGATTTAACAGGGTGTCAGAGCGGGATACACTTGATTTATTATGGATGATGTGGAAGTAAAGTGTCACTTTAAGTCAACAAACGTTATAATATTTATACAGAATATAAACTGAAAACCACGTATGACTTACTTGACATTATAGGATCCGGTCCTCAGTGTGCAGCGGTCGGGGAACTGGCTGAGTTTCTTGGAGAGACCTTTGAGGTGTCTCTTGGTTTCCTGAAGCTCTCTGTCCTGCTCGTAGTCGGTGGATGCAGAGAGAGGCAGGCCATCCCCGACCCGGACCACAGAGGCGAACAACACCATCGACATCTTAAAGCTTTGACAGCAATCTCACTGAAGCCCTGTAAACACATGGAAGAAAGAGAAGAAAGGTTGTTGAGAGTAAGGAGCAATAACATAATGTTGTGTCGTATGTTAAATTTATCCAAAACTGGTCACAGTGTGAAGTCATTTCTTGATTAAAATATTTGCTAATAATTTTAGCTTCTGAAATGCTTTTGTCTGTTTTATATCTTCATTAAATGAATACATTTAGAGGTCGGACTGTCAGGCAAAACAAGCAATATGAAGCTGCCACCTTGCATTTTACACAATAAAGCCTCATCAATGACTTGAAAAAGATTCATTTATAATCAAAGTAATTATTAGTTGCAGCCTCAGCTGAGAAAATATTCTGCGATTCCACACAATATGAGTTAACATTAAGTTTCGGTCCTTTTAGAACTTCTCGTTTAATGAAGAAAAAGCAGAGGGAAACGAGACGGATGGCGCTCGTGCGCCGTCTATTTCGCTGCATGGGTAATGAAAATGATTGTGAAGCCACAATAACTGCCAAACTTGACTTTATTGCTTACTCGAAAATGCTCGGGTACCCATACATTCGAGCCCTTATTAGGTTAACCAACATGAAATATTCAACGGTTTTATCTTAGCATCTCAGCAATAAATGTGCTACACTTACACCCCATTATTATAAATAGTGTGTACTTATAAAGTTCACAAGGTTCCTGTGGTGTCTCTTACTCACACTGCTACCTGCTAATACAGCTGGGAATGTGTTTTTACAGCACGTCTCCTCTGTGTGCTTTGTCGTCTTATCACTTTCTAAGTCAACAGACCTGTTTCCACGGCAGCAGTCACGTTCACGTGAAACAGTACGGTCAGCTCAGGTGTTACTAATGATACTAACTAAGGTGCTCTCAGGTCAAACGGGCTGCTGCTGTGTGTTGTTGTTAAAGCTTAATTAGTATCATTGGTAACACCTGCGCTGACCGTACTGTTTCACGTGAAAACAGGTCTGTTTCCCGTGAGACCTTGGCTGTGCAGTGTCAGTCCAACCGCCCACAGCTAGGTATCATTATGACGCAGGTATGTCTTCACAGAAATATACACACAGGTATATTTATATGGTGTCGTCACAGCGCTTACAAACAGTAAGGAGCATTCACTACAAGTAATGAAACCTTTGTGTATAAGTGGAAAAGGTAAAGTGTTTTGAAGTGTTTCTTAGGTTTCAAATCAACTGTGTGTCTTCGTGGACAGTGGACTAACATGATGCATACACGAGCCTGGGTCGCTGGGCTCCCTGAATGTAAATGTTGGCGTCACGTTGAACATGTTTGGGCTGCTGTGAGTGATGAGCAGAGGCTGTCGGTGGCTGCGGTCGGTTGTGTTAGGACCACGGACAGCTCCACACACCTCTCTGAAGACAACAGAGGAGCTTCCTCTTAGGAAGACGGACACTTCCTATCGTACCATGCTTTCAGCATCCAGCAGCTTCAGACTCACAGTTCAACATGACTTTAATAAAACTAAACATGCACACTGTGGCAGCTGACGGAGGATGTGTCGTCTATGCTAGCTAGGTAGCTAAACCATAGAAACAGATCGGGAGCTAAGGGCTAGCTCAGGATGTAGCGGGTTCAATCTGTTGACATGAGACTCAAACGAACGTTTTCTTATAATATATATAAGATAATATAATATATATAATAAGTTCCCAGCTTTTCTTACAGGAAAACTACAAATAAGCTACAACCGACCAGTTTAGCCAGCTAGCTACCGTTAGCAGCTAACCGCATTAGCCTGTTCACTAGGGAGCGTTAGCAGCTAGCGAGGTGACAGCCACAACCTCAGGACAAAGCTACAGGCAAACCCGAACAAAACACACACGTCCGACCGAGTGAGTCGCTCAGCTGGGTGTCTGGTACCTGATGAAGCAGCGCAGCATCGTGTGGACGTCTGTGACGTGTAGCTACGAGGCTGCGGAGGCAGCTAGGAGCTAGCAGCTAATCCTAGCCGGCGCTGATGACTCTACGTTTACGTGGCTGCTTCGCCGCGGTGCACTGTGGGTAAAGAAAACCTCCCATCAGCATCATCACAAATGTGCAAATATTAAATCAATATCGAGCTAGAGTTAAACACAGCGGTCAGGTCCAAATGAAAGGAATTAAATAAAAATGTGTTGCTATCAGTGCTTTAATTAGTCCGTTTTTATTTGTTATATATTTTATGTTTGTACTCACTCACCTAACCTAATGTCTCCAATCCCTTATTAATCAATAATTAATAGTGTTGTAATGGTTTCTGCCCCAATCTGTTTTTGAATGTTGAGACTGACCACACAATCAGTTAAATAATAATAATGGGACAGATCTGATAGCTGATATGTATTTCAATGTTATCATTTTATCTTCTATTTCTATTCATTTCATTTTCTTTTTTTCCCTTTTGGTCCTTTACTCATTTCTTTTTCTCTTGAATGTTACTGATTAGCTCAGGTGGTACGAAGGCTCAGCAGCAGCCCAGGGTTCGAATCCGACCTGCAGCCCTTTGCTGCATGTGGTTCCTCATCTCCCTCTCCCCTCATTGCTGTCACACTTCAGCTGTCTCTATCAAAAATAAAAGATTGAAAAGGCCCAATAATATCTTAAAAAAGGAACATCATGTGTAAAACTGTTTTAACAAGTGTGTAATGACCGGAAAATTAGAGCTGTTATTTTTTGTTACTTTAGAATGAGAAACTTCTGATGCTGCTACAGTAGCCCAGAACAGACAAAATAAACGCTGGCTCCAGACAGTGTGTTTCATGGTTTCTTTAGTTTCTCCTAAACGAGAGGAAGAAAAGACTAAAACAAGAGACTTGCATTCCACAACTTCAGCAACACAGGCGACTGTGGCTATCTGAGTGGGTTGTCCAATAACCCCAAGGTTGGCACTTCGATCCCCACTCTCGCTTTTAAAAAAAGATTACCACAGCCAAGGTGCCCTTGAGCAAGGCACCATACCATACCAAATTATACAACTCTGGCCGCTGCCATTTTGGATGTACTGCTTTTTCTGCCTCCTGGCTAATCTAAACATGAGCAAAGACAAGGATCATCAGCTGACCTGAGGCTGGCTGAATGACGCCTGGGTGCTGATGCATCTGTAATGGCACCTACCTGTCAATCAAGCAGTCATGCTGTTAATGCATAACTTTAAGCTTTAATATCGTTTGAATGGGGGAGTTTAATAAAAATTCAATCCCATCACAGTTGTCATGAATGGAGAAATTAGCTATAGAGGGCAAAACTATTTGTACCAGGCTGTAAACCTGTTTATTTCTGCTGTGAAGCAGTTTTAACACCTCAGTTACTGGAACACTACTTTATAGCACTTTCCTCATGAACTTACAAAAAAAGGTGGGAACAGTAAAACATAACATAAAAATATGAGTAACAGTATTGGGTGGTAAAAATAAATAAACATTATACTCTACATACATTAAATTTTACTGAAACAAAATACCAAACAGTAAATAGTGTGCTACTGCAGGATGTTTCTATTCATTTCACTTTCACTGAGACTGTCCATGAGCTTGTTTCACTTGTGATAGCTTCTGTTTCATAATCTAAATTTTCACTGCATTTCGGTTATCTTTTTTTATCCTAATCTATACCTGCTCAAATTGCTACTTTCCTCTGAAAGCCAGCAACAAATGAGCCCTACTCCCAAGCTTGCTGATTTTTTTATTTAATGATAAAATTAAAATAACATGAAAAATGAATAATGCGTACCCAGAGCCTGCCAAGCTTTAGTGCTCCACTCAAACTTGAAATAGGCTATTCACTGGCATCAGCATTTTTATTTCCCTTTTTTCATACATTTCCTGTTAGAATATGGAAGAAAACACAACTGTGCCAGAGGAAATAAAAACAATAATACAGAGATGGTTAGAGGCCTCATCCTTCACACGTAGCCATGCAATCTCCCTGGAGCCCAGGCAATATGTCAGCCTGAAGGGACCTCCTTAGTACCCCCACGGCCCGTGTGTGTGTGCGTGAGGGGGAAAAAGACAGACAGTCACTGAGTGAAAGTGGATGATGGATGTCTCCTGCTGCTGACAGCTTGATGAATAGCCACAGGTCTCTGCAAATGTTTAGTGCAGAGAATGTCAGGTGTGAGGAAAGCAGTGTCGTCATTCACGGTGACACAGTCGAAACAGATGTGTGTGCACATCAGCATTCAAATGCTTCAGTGCCAATTCTATCTTTCCCAGGATGTCATCATTATATATCTCAACTTTGAGCTCAGGAATCCTTGAGAAGTAGACACGTCTAAAAATATACCCGCAGAGCATTCTCTTGGTTGAGTTTGACATTTTTACAGGAAATTCATGAAATGTGATGTGAAATGTGGAATGTGTTTTTTTTTTAAGTGAGTACCTGTCCTGGTTGAGAATTGGTGTGATAACAAAATTAATAGTCTGAAGCCTTGGTAGTTGTCCTTGCAATGTCCATCATGCCTAACAATAAACGCAAACATGGACCAAACAACAAAGTGAATCATTTATCAGGGGAGTGCTAAAAAGAATGCTACAGAGACATGGGAATCTGAAGATTTTATATTATGAGGAAAGTGTGAAAATCACACAGGAACATCCTCTGGAGACCAGGAATATTCATATCTAGTGTTAGGACAATCTGTCCAGTAGCTGACGAAATTAGTTTAAAATGTAGAACAAACTAAAATTGTCAGTCAGTGCACCTTCATCTGATATAGACCGATTAGCCACAGCATTATGAGCACTGACAGGTGAAGTGAATAACCCTGATCTTGTTATGGGCACCTGTCGGCGGGTGGGATATATTATATGGGACAGCAAGTGAACATTTAGTCCTCAAAGTTGATGTAATGGACAAAGAATAAGAATTTGAGTGACTTTGACAAGAGCCAAACAGAGGTGTTACCAATGATACTAATTCAGGTTCCATTCAGGTCAGACAGAGTCTGGGTGCTGCTGTGCTGCATGTTGGCTCACTGGAAAGTCTCTGCTACAGTAAATGGACCTGAACCTTCATCAGTATCATTGCTAACACCTGTGCTGACCCTACTATTTCATGACAAAATGGCTGCTGTGAAAAGAGTCTATTGTGCCGACTGGACGGGGTTGGAGCATCTCCAAAACTGCAGCTCTTGTGTTGTGTTCCTAGTCTGCAGTGGTCAGTAACTATCCAAAGTGGTCCAAGGGAAGAGAAGCGGTCATGGCTCATTGATGAACATGGGGAGCGAAGGCTGGCTTGTGTGGTCTGTGAGCTACTATAGGTCAAATTACAGAAAAAGTTAATGCTTTGAGCTTGGTGAAATAAAAGGCTGAAAGACAGATGCCGAGCTGGGCTGACTGCTGTTGGACTAGTTAGTAACATTAGCTGCTGCTATGTCTGCTGTTGGTGACCTTGTTAGAAAAGTTTTCAACTTGCTAGTTTTTGCTTGGAGTTTGAATGATACGAGCATGCGAGCCCATTTGCAGAAGGGCTTAAACAATGTGTTATCCCTTAATGCACTGTGGCAGGTTTATCTCGGCCTCTGCTGCACCACATTTGACCATTCTTTTTAACTAGTCTCCTGAGAATTTAATGTAATTAATGAAACACTGGAGCACTTTGAAATAGTTCTGCTTTGGTGTTGTGCTGCAGGTATGTAACTTTTTTTCTTTTAAATCAACAATAAAATATCTCTAAGCATCACAAACAGAAGTGAATTTAAATACAAATCTAGTATAATAGATGGTGTAAATTAACATAGCTGACTGAAAGTATTTGATCTTTACCTCAGAGGCTGTTTCCACCAGAAACAACAATTAGATGTTAACATGACCTATTGATTTCTGTGAATCACTCCTGCATCAATGTACATAAACAACTTGTTGTAGGTTGTTAAACATGGAAGCTATTCATTTAAATGGCTGTTCAATTTTCCATTCATGGTTTCAATGGATGCATCCATCAAGTTTATTTGTAACCTGAGATCATTTAAGGTGCAATCACAGTGGAATGTAACACCAGTCAATCAAGGCTCTCCTAAACTAATTTACATCAACCGTATCATAAAAAAGGGTGCTGCTCTCCTCTGTGATGACTGACAGCTTCACTGAATAACACAGAGTGAACATATGGATCTCTCAGCAAAGGATGCAAATCATTTTGATTGCCGCCTTGTGAGCTAAAGAAAATCGTTATCTTTCCGAAGCAGATACACACAGGTCTGTTTATTTCACTGACTTCTTGGTGTTTGAACCAATTTGTCCCGGCATCAGCATATTGGATACCAGAAGAAAAAAAGAAATGAGGGCGATGGAACAAAAGCATTTTCAGAACAGAAAAATCGACGGCAGGAAGTTCCTTTTGAATGACATATATGAAAATAAAGGGGTCATGTGGGCTTTTAGGACAGGAAAGGGACATCATGGTAACACAAAGAAAGAGGGGTGAGTTAGAGGGCAGGCTGATGAAGGCAGACCCACAGAGATAAAATCCCAAAACACAATTATTCATAAAGGGAGAATGTCTCCTGTTAAGGGTACTTGAGTCCGAGCAGACCTTGACTTTGTGTTAACAACCCTGTGCCCTCCATTTCTTATGCTCATTTTCAGGTTAAAATGTTTGTCTCTCCCCTCCAAGAGCACCCACAAAGGAGCAATGGAGCAATGCTCCCAGCCATGGAAAAGTGCTCCACCCCTCTGCAAACCCTCTTAAGTGAAATTGGGATTGAGAGGGTATTTCTGCCTGTGCTCACAGGCATTCATCAGCCTGCTATGGATCAACACTATCCCAACAACAGCACTTTATCTAAACAGACATGCATGACCTACAAAACATTGAAAGAAACTGCAGTCTCAAAGTCACTCCTCTGCTCAGAGCGAGCCTCGATGTGTGCACAAACTCTGAACGTTTCCCTTGATCCTAAAAGTATTGATTTAGAATATCTAGCACGCTTGTCAAAACGCAACATTTCCACTGACGTCACCGTGAGCGAGGTCACTGTTAGGTCCAGTGCCATTTTGCAGCCATTTCTCATAATAAAGCCGTCAGTGTCAGATCTGCTGAGAGCTGCTCATGCTACATTTGTTTCCTTCTGACATGCAGGACTGAGAAATGTGTCAGAATAAACGGGCTCAAAAACTGCTTTCACCAGGACTGTCCATCAGCCCGGCGACACAGCGAGGTCAGCCTCCATTTATTTGATTCTGCCAGCGGTGCAGCTCGGTGATGCTGACGTGTTTTTAAAATGACCTTATTCTCATGTTTGGATATTGTTCCTGTGCTACTGTATGTGTCTGCACTGTGGAGTTTGCTTTTCTCTCTTATTATTCCTTTTCACCTTTCTCTTGTTGTGTTTAGTGTTGGTTAATTACTACTTGACTAGAGTTGTTTATATGTAGTCACATGACTGTTAAGTGCTTCCAGTCCATTTCCCTCTAAGATGAATGAGCTGCTTTGTACTGACACAGCAGTACTTACTGGTCCTTACTGCATGGGGCAAAACTGTAGTGCTTTGCTCTAAATGTTGAGGTCAGCATGCTAACATGCTCATACTGTCAGGAGTGTGCTTAGTGGGTGTGATGACCCTTCCTCCTGGGCACTAGGTGTTCTGTTGCTCTCTCCTCTTGCACATGCTGAATGCAGCTGCACGAGCTACACCTAAGCATGCTGCCCTAAAAACGCCTCCTTTACCCAGCAGACACACTCCTCACGCTCTCTGTGGTTTTGGCTGCGACATGAGTGAGGTTCATCATTTTCAGCATTCTGGTTTAGTGTGTTAGTCTGCCTTGTTAGCAGTAAACTGACAAAAAACATGGATACAGTTTCACCTTTATGTTCCTGAACTCAGTCAGGGTGGAAGATAAAATGCAACATAAACTAAGAATAATTAGACGGTGTGCTTATGACCCTGATTTTGGACCTTTATCAACTCTACAGTAAAAAATTGAATAGCCAAAGGAGTCATAACATTCTAATGTAAGTTGAGGTCTTAGTGGATGCTGCTGTTGAACAGGACTGCATTATATTCAGTAATACCAATCACCACTCACTAGTGGACACGTAGTTAAATGAACACCTCTGACAGTGTCAACAAATACTGAAACATGAGAAGCTTCAGAACAGTAGAATTGGCAGAGTTGCTGTACAGGTTCACAGTGGATTGTACAGCTGTACCTAATGAAGTGGCCAGTCAGCTTTATGATGAAAAAACACATACAGAATCTATTGGAAATAAATGGGGAAAATAAATGTAATTTTAAGATTGAAGAGGAATGGCACAGCTATTGTTATTTTCAATTGAAGCGCACCAACACACATACACGGAGATTTGGAAGGAAATGTTTAATTTGATTTTTTTATTACCCCGAAGCAAAAATCACACTTCATGATTGGAGATCCAACGTGTTGGAGGCTGTGTGGGAGCAACAGCAATAAGACACTTCTTGTCAGACACAGGAAGTACTGCAGAGCATGTTTAACAAGGGAACACCTTTCCAGTTTAAAAGGTTTGACTTCTGTCCAAGACAGCTCCATGTGTACTTGTTTGGAAACCTGCTGGGGGAAAAAACATCATCATCCTGACTCCCCTACAACAGATATAATTCATTATTCATGTCATCTACAACAGGACAGATTCACTTATCAGGATGACAGTGACTTTAAAGAACAGCTGTTTTCTTTTCATACTATGTACAGAGTTATTGTTTTACTGTAACACTTCTCTTTTTAATCTTCCAACATGTGAGTGCATATTTTTGGTACCATGTGTCCCTGTAATGTTTGCTTTTCATATTCTAGTCTAAAACTAATTAAAAAGGAAATAATAAAGCAGAGACTGATGGGAATCATTAGTTGTGGTTGTATTTGGTCGTAAACAAGTCATGGGCAAATAGAAATGTTAACCTCATTGTGACACCAGATGACAAGTTAGAGGATCTCCAATCGCTATGAAGACAATTTTACCATGGATCACCCCAGGAAAAAAAAAAAAACAAGTGTGAAGAAATACAAACAAAGCAGAGATGTGCACATTTTATACAAACAAATGAAAAAATGTTTTGGAAATGTTGACTTTATTCTGATTCTTTTTTTTTTTTACTCACAAGGTCCTTACTGCATGGGGCAAAACTGTACGTATGGCTGGGCACAGAAAAATCAACAAAGGCAACAGTGACTTCTTGGCTTAAAGTGTGACTGAACTTCCCACACAACATGGATACCTTTGGGATAAGACAGATGTGGTCTTTGCTGTTATTCAGCAAACATGTGATGATGATTTAAAAACCCCCTCAAAAAGAAACAACAACAAATGGACACGGGAAAGAAAGGTCACTGCTTCCCTTCGAGGAGACTCGACACCTAATTACAGCAAGTGATGCGTCGACACAGAACTGTGTGAAGCACTCTGTACATACCATGAAATGTTCATAATCACATTAAACACAAAGGAAGTGTTTGGTGCCAGCCAGAACATTTGAGACAGTTTCACCTGGAATGAAGAATCACAACCATGTCTGACGAGAAATGCTTCAGTAACATCTACTGACAGTACATCTTATTTAATACATGTTGTCATGACAGCACAGGAAACGGACAATTCAATCATCGTTTTTTTTTCATCGGGATACAAATGTAAACAATATTTGATTTGGTGACCTAAGGGCTCAAAATGATTCAGCTGGAATGCAAAATTACAAACAAACTAGTTCCCTTTAATTGTGTTTCGCTATCCCTGAGAACCTTATTCATAATGAAAGAAACCAAAGTCTTGAATAATAAAACACAAGTTCAGCTACAGATAAGCCTTTTAAATATTTATAGTGGCTGAAGCGTGGGAGCTGAAAACACACAGCGTTAAAAAAAAAAAAACTGCCACAGAAGTAATGACGATGGCTCTGAATTGATGGTGTAGGAGGGAGGAAGGGGGTTGGAGCCTTCACCTAATACTTAATTACTCCTCGGACAGACTGTGAAGTCATCCCTGGGAATTTGATGCAGGGCACAGGAGAGTGCTAACGGAAGCCGAGCGATTCCGGGGCAGACGGACGCAGATCGAGAGCGAACTGTCCGGAGTGCTGTGGTTTTTGGCTCCTCGGTGTCGATCAGTTCAGCAGAGAGCGGCAGAGGCTCGTAGGTTTAAAACAGACGGGGTACGCTCAAACAAAAACCCTGAATGCCCGAAGTGTAAACCGGAGGTCTGAATCATATCTTGTGGGATTGTGGGATACTGGTTGGAATCCATGATTACTTTGGCACGCAGAGGGAGAATGAATATTTTTTTTATCATCAACATGCAAGATTTAGTCGTCATACTTGAGCATCACCAACACGTATGTAAATGAGCCCTACCCTCGTTAAAACATTGATGAGATCCTCTTCGGGAACAGAGGAGGTGCGAGACGTGAAACGATATTTATATTTGGAAATGTACGAAGCTTGAAAATATCAAGGGCAATGCACGAGAATATTTGGCATTACGTTGTTTTTGTTCTCCTTTGACTTGCTCTGGTCCACGACTTGAGGGAATTGCAAGGGCACCAGGCCTCTGATTCTCTTCCACTTATTATTTTATACTTTTACAATTCCAGCTCTTATTTTTACATCATTAAGGCCACAGTTTGAAACAAACTAGTTTTTTATTCTTTCTAAAAGCAAAACTAATCATGAGAGCCCAGAACCATACAGAAAATCCACCCTTTGGCCACGGTTTTACCTACTTCACATTGCTACAGTACCTCATTACCTACAGTAGCAGATCTGTCAGGAGAACTAAACATTCTGGACGGTTCTGGACTTGAGACTTGAAGGTTCTGTACAAAAATATTGGAACCAACAGGTGCAATCACGACGGGTCTCTTCTAAAGACAGAGCAGGGTTGATAGGACTGGATTTGGACCCCTGTGAAGTGATTGACAGTGCAGCCTCCACCATTAATGAATGATGCCCACCACCCACCTCGGGTCAGTCACACAGACCCCCACAGGACTAAGCGGGGGTCAGTATTGCATAGATACAGTATAGGGTGTAGCTTTTCACATATGCAGTCACAGTGTTTGGGCAAAAAAACAAAGAACAAAAGAAAAGAAAAACATCTGTTTGTGTTTTCTGCCCATCATCAGTATATCCATGAAAAAGAAGTCTCAGGTGGTCGGTCTAACTGTAGGTACTGTTGGTATTATTACAAACGTGATCACCATGGTATAAAAAATAGCCTTTCGCTGAGGTCATCAAGTCTCCCATGTCAGTGCTGATAGGGCCCTTGCCAGGGTCAAGGGTCACAGTGCAATGACAAACTGTGCAGTGCAACGCCCCCCTCCCTGCACGCCGGCCTCAGAGCTCCTCCTTCCTCTTGACCACCTTCTCCTGATCGCGTCCTCTCAGGCTGCGCATGAAGCCGATGAAGCCCGCCTCCTGTGGAGAGCGACACAGCAGAGCAGAGCACAGCAGAGCTTTAGTCATCATTTCACAACTTGAAGCAATTCATCAGTCCTAAAATGTCTTTTTCTAATCTAACAGATCAGAGGGCCGCCGGTAAACATTATCTAAACGTAGCCTGACGCCATGGAGATAAGAGAAGTAAACAGACTCAAACACTGTGTTAAGTTCAAGGTCAGTCTGCTTAGCCTCGTCCCAAATATTAAGATCTGCCTGCAGAATTCTGAAACTGAAACTGTCTAATACTTCACTTAAGTTCAGTGTGAGCGGAGCACATGACCCCGATCCTTTTCGCCATAAATAATTCAGTTCTTCAGTACAATGTTTCCGTCCACTTGTAGTGATCTGTCCACTGGTGGAAAAATAGTCAGCTGTGAAGAAGTACAGCCGACATCCTGTTGTAGAAAGTGTGACTCAAGACTATAGAGTGTACTACATAGTGTCAAAGAACATAAATATATATGTAGTGTGATATTCACTACGGTGTGCTAAGAAAAATAGGTTAAAGTGTGTGTCACAAACCATACAGTGTGCTTTAAGGTGTTGGAATATATCAAAGAGGACTCCGGCGTGAGTCTAAAAGCCCTCCCCAGGAACAATGGTAGCAGCACTGGGCCTTGAAGCAGAGGATAACAGCGCAGAGAAGATCTTGAAGTTGGGCCTTGAGGTGTTGCAGGCGTATGTAAAGTTCTAAATCCGGCCACTGATAATGTAAGGTGCCGGAATGGACGGATATGACGTCCGGATGTGCAATAAACAGTGATAAAAATATGGAGGAAGTCCATAATTTCAAGGAGTGGATGTAGGGGTGAGCTCGGGTATAAAAAAGGGTGAGCCACTACAGTTCAGTTCTGGAGCCGATTTATTTCTTGCAAAAGAATAAAATCTATTGCCTAAACTATGTTCCTTCCCCTCTTTGAATCTTTTTTGGACGTCTGTAACTCTTCACCATTATTGTATCTACGGGCTGTCATTTTGAGAGTGTAGTGGCTTTTCTCTTTCGCTGTGGTTACGCGGTGGAAACGAGGTCCAGATTTACGATTCTGGCCTTGACGCGGACCTCTAATCTCTGACAATCCCCCTTCTTGGAACAACACATTAAAGTAGGAATTACGCCAGAAACGGGAAAAAAACTTTATGGGTTTACAGACAGTGAAATCCAAGTTTTGTGTTTTTGATTCTAACAATGTTCAAGTTGCTTCATCCGCATGTCTGACTCCTCCGCATCCACCCACTCCGGCACTCCTGTACCGACTAAATTCTCTCTGCACTTGAAGAGGAACTCGTTCTGGGTTCTGGCATTTTGGCGTGTAGAGCAGCATTCCTGTGTTTGTCATCAGATTCTGTCTTAATGACTAACTCGATCAGAAATCTGGATACGGTGTACTAGTAATTCATGTTCTTCAGAACTGTGAGAAGTGCTTATTCAAGTTTCTACATCAGGAAACATGCACAAAGCATAGCCAACATACTGAATCAGAAGTCCTCCAATGAAGATCTTTTCTGTGTAACTTCCTCATCTGAAGAAGTCCTTATCAACTGATGAAAGACTTTAAAGGACTGTCCAGATTTATGCCTATGTGTGATATATTTAAGACGGCTCGAGCTGGACGGACTCTTGAGGTTTATTCAGGAGGCAAAACATTTCAGTTCTGAACCCACGCACACACCACAGGATAAGGTCTACAGACTAACTATCAGACTCTCCAAAATCCTCGAATTATTTTTTATGGGCAAATTGCTCTTTTAATTGGACATTGGGGAATCTATTGGTTTCAACAAAGAGCTTTACGTGTGCTAGTCAATATTTGAACATACATGCAGATTGTGTCACCAGCTTCAGAGACTGTAAGTATGCGAGAGTGCAGGTGGGATATGTAGCAGCACTTACCCCGCGATCTCCGTTGTATTTTTCCACAAACTTGCCGTAGTTGTAATAGTTAAACGTGGGGTAGCCCTCCACCCCTTCCTGCTTACAGAGCTCGTGGTTCTGTCCTTTTGTACAGTCCACAGCGGCGTACACAATCTGTAAAAAAGCAGAGCAAACCCCTTCAGTGTGACGTCATACTAAGTGTCATGCAGCATAGAGCTGAGGATTTCACACGCTGCCACATCAGAGGAGAAGAGTCAGTCAGTAATTGTAATTTTGTGAAATCGACTAGCCCTTCATTATTACAGTGACATAGTAAAGTAGGATTCTGTGTGAAGTTGTGTACTGCAACTCTCTTGTTACAGTCTCTCCTTCCTCGCATGTAGGAGAAACTACAGTAGCCATGAAACGTGCAAAAACATGAAACATACTGTCTGGAGCTAGTGTTTATTTTGTCTGTTTGGGCTCCTGTACAAACATGGAGGTTCAACATGGCTGACTCTGTGGAAGAGGACCCACAGTGTCAGAGGTTTCTCATTCTAAGGTAACAAAAGCACAACTCTTATTTTCCAGTCATAATACGCTAGTGAAAACATAGTTATGCATATTATGTTCCATTTTTGTCATACTCTGTATGGAATAAATCTTACACACTGGACCTTTAAATTAACTTTCTAATAATGCATAGCATTCTTCAATCTATGAAAAGTTACACAATATAAACCCGAAAGAAAAGTTGGTGGCCATTTACTTGGATAATAAACACAATGATAAGCATGATGAAGTTTAATGTAGGCACTCATTTGGCCCTTCTGCGGTTATTAAAACTGGCAAGATCTGGAACATCCTACTCCTCATAAAACCTTCTTTATCGAGGATTCGCCTCATATTCTATCATTATATTTCTCGGTTTTATTGTTCTGTAACAATGATCTTATTTCACACCTGGCATTTTTATTGGTTGACTCCAATTAGTTATTGTCTCTTTAGCACTCACTATATTTTTTGGAACAAATAAAACTTTATTATAATTGTAGATCAACACTGCTAAAACTGTACACACAGGAAACTGTAATGGAGGACTCAATATTTAACAAGTAGAAAATGGCTTTTATGATGACTTCCTGTTTGTATTCAGCATCTCGACTCGACTCAACAATAAGCAGGCTCAACACGTTCTCCTTGTCCAAATTTAGGCTGCCGGTTTCTCTTTCCAGGTTACAAAAAAAGTGACGGATGCGTTCGTGTTCAGTTAAACCGTTTGGAGTTGGTGGTGGAGGGGTGAAAAATCCCATGACAATCACTCCTACATAACAACAACAAGGGAGATTTATGTTATGAGGCTGTTGCATCGATTAGTGACAAGCCGCTGCAATGAGGCGTAAATGCCGCCTCGCTGATACATGGCTCACTCGGCATGTCCTTTTGGACAGCTGAAATGTCACCCTCTCTCAGGGTGCTGAGCGCTGCACACTGAACTTGTCACCATCAAATAATCACTCCCCGTCCGTCTGCCTTGCTCGTGCTGGATGTGGAAATGACGGATTTGCAGCGGAAGGAAAACATATTAGACGCTTTCTCTGCACGTTCGACTGTGAAGCAATGCTGAAAAGTTCTTGTCCTAATTACAAACTACAAGTGCCTCTTGTTTTTCTTTTCATGCAAACACAAACAGAAATGTTGAGAATCTGCATAAGCAGCAACATATTGTTACATGAGTACACTGGGAGGTTAGGGAAGAGAGAGAGACTTTTGCACATCAGTGTGGCAGACAGAGGCTATAAAAGAATATTCTTCTTCTACGGTCTGTTAATCGGGTGTCTTAATCTAGGCCTCAATGTACTCTAACAAGAGAATTTAACAGACTTGCTGCAAGCTGTGTACATTCAGCAGGACTGACCTGTTTCACCTTTGAAAAAGCAAAATAGTCGAGAGAAATTCAGCTGACAACCATTGCGTAAAAATCATCCTAAATCTGACCACCTCTTCGTTAGGACAGTACAGGACAGCAGAGTACTTCAGGCAGCAGAAGCAGCAACAGGAGGACATAATGTAACTACCGACTCATCCCAGTTTGTAATCAATCATGGCTGACAGGAGAAAATGAAGCCATAGAGCTGTCGTTCTTCAAAGGTCCGCAGCCAATTCCGTTATTGATCCATGTTCAAGTGACAGATGACCCCACATCATGTCATCGATCCCATAGTGAAATTTCTCAGGGAGCAGCACATTACCAGTTGGTTTGGTCTCAATCTACCAGCATCACACTGAAGAGCAGAGGAGTAATCAAACTACTTCTGTCTCATAACTAAGTTCCTTTGGTTATAGGGATAAACGTGGATGCTCTGGAGCTGGTGTGCAAAAGTGGTCAATCAAGGAATATTACAACTGATTGTCTCCCTTTGTTTTATTTATGAATACCCGTATTATATTACATATTGAAACAGTCATACAGGCCAGGTTGTTTGGTTTCAATTGAAACAGGAATTCAGTGAATGAACACAGCATGTGACTCAACACTACTTTTCCGTACAAGTCATTTTTATTGTTGTTCATATGTTGTTGACTTTGTAATGGTTATTTATGGATTTTTTACGCTCTGTACACATGATAGCGAACATAAAAACTTGACATGTAGGATAGCTGTGATGTTATTTATCTTGATCCTGGATCAGCATAGTTCAACTTTTGAATACTGGATAGGATTTGTGCCTGTGATGTGATGTAATTCCTGTTGAAATGGGATGTTGAGGTGGATAATTACGCCTTTTTAATCATGACCAGGGTCTGGCCATCTTTTGCGTTGGTTCTGATAGCACTGTTATTGCAAAACTATGACAAAGCAAGAAACTTGATTGTTCTGACAAGGTTGCAAACAAGCCAAAGCTAAATATCCTAACCACTCTACATGGAGGTAAAAAATCAAAGTGAAGCCACCTGAAAATTACTCATTGCATGGTAGGTCATCTGTGAACTGCTGTGGATGTTTACAGATAGTCTGGAGTACAATTTCCAACAGTCTTGATTGTTGTGTCCTGGCATGAACTCCAGTTTATGTAATTCCCAAGTTATCCTTTGTAGAAAACTTCCCCTCCCTACAGTACATGCTCAATAGACCTTTCACAGAGCAGCCATTTTGAACCTTAATTAGTATCATCGATAACACCTGTGTTTACCTACTATTTCCTGTCAACATGGCTGCTGGGAGAAAGGTCTGTATTACATGGCTTTAATTTATCATGCCAAATAGGACCTGGCTTGGTACTTAAGTAGTATCAGGCCAGGTCATATTGGGCAAATCCTTCAAATAAATATAATTCTACAGTGGCAACAGACAAACAAACATGTGGTTCCAGCCAGTGTGACCCTTTAATGCTGCTATTGATCAGAATTTGGGGAGAAAGACAAACAGCTCAGGACAAACACTGCGTACAGCTCCCCCGCTGTCAGACAGCACAGATTGTGGAGTTTTAATTGTTTGCATCTTCAAAGCTGGAGCTAAGCTTGTGTTTGTCTTTGGTAAATGAGGCGAGGGCAGCTAATAGACTGCGATCAACACTGGCCTGGTACAATACACTGGGGCTCAGCTTTATAAATAGAGAGCATTGCCAAGTAAACACATGCCCAGTTCTCAGATTCACTCTTGTTCAAACACAGCTTCACACCTCCACTGGCCACTGGAGGGACAACAAGAGGAAGCTGATCTTAATCTGCTGCATTTATATAACCTGCATGGAAACCAGGGTCCTCTGGATTGGCAGCTGGTGGTGGTTTCATCATAAGGATGCTGATCCAAACATCACAGCTGAACGGTGAAGCAGTGGCAAAGTGCTTCAAGCTGTTGTGGTTGCTAGATATTGGATCTCAAAAAACCATTTATGACTGTTCTGAAAGCTCAAATTTCTCTCTTAAAATACACCATCAGTACTTTTTCCCCTTTAGGCGGTAAAGGTCTCAATAGTTTTTCTTGGTGGTCATTCTGAGTTTCAATGCTCCATTAGGGATACATCAAAGCTGTTCGACTGACCACTGTCTGAGTTGAACATTTCTTTACGGTCGATGGCTACATTCACACTGCAAGCCTCGGTGCTCAGTTTGGATTTATTGCTCAGATCCAAGTTTCTGTTTGGCTGTTAACAGATAAGCGTGCTGATCATGGAGACCAATGAAGTCAACATTTACAGGTTTGTTCATAAGTTGTAGAAGGGTACATTCAGACAGAATCCAGCGCAACAGCGATAATGCAAGATAATGTTTGGAAAAACACAGCCCAATGTTGCAGGTTGGTCAAACCTCCACAGTAAAATGTCCCTGAAGCTGGGACCATCCAGGTGGATTCATGGACTAAACTCTGACACTCTACCTGTTGTGTTCTGGCTTTGTTTATTTCTATGCTATGTTCCAGTTTCTAAATCTGAGTCTGACTCACAATTTATGCTGCAAAATGGTGACGCAAAGAAGTTTAATTTGGTTTGTGTAATAGTTTGAGAGAGAAAGTGCAATGTGATCAGACACAAAAGCTTTTGAACTTCAGCTGGAAGCACATTAGCCCTTAATTGTGGCTGCAGGTGCCAGCTAAAAACAAGTAAGAAACAATACAGTCACTGATGATATACCTGCACAATAACATAAAGCTTTAAAATCATTAAAGCCAGACTGTGAAGCAGGATTGGAAGGCTTCTGAATGAACTACTGAAATTGCTTGGGTGGGTCGATGCAAACCAAAACACAGACAAAGTATAAATCACGTCCAGCAGAGACAGGATTGGGTCGTCTGAAGTGTCTGCACGTTGCATAACACAACAGAGTCGAGCGACATAGACAGTGAGTAAGAGTGAGAGCATTGATTAAGCTGGTTAAAGAGCAACTGATGTCGCACTGGACAAAGTCAGACCTGAATTTGGTTTAGGACCACATATGAAAGTGGCATAAATCAAAACTGAAAAGATCCATGAGATCTCAGAAAAACAAAACAAAAAACAGATCCGACTCTGAGCAAAATAAAACTGTATTTGGCCACTTGTTTCTACAGATTACAACATAACTTTTATATTGCCATTTCTTTGCCGATGACGTATTGATGTATTGCTCTCACGGGGATGTTATCAACGAAGATGTGTGCGGGTTTCTGCTGAAGGGCAATGCACAGTGACACGTACAAAAACACTTTCACCTCATCTGTTGAGGTTTTATGTTATCTAGAAATGTTACAAAGGATTGCCTCAGAAAAATGGATGAGTAAGTTGTTGAGGACGCGTCACACTTTTACGCCATCTGACAATGATTTGAAAAATTCCAAACAAGTGAGAGCAACGCTGCCGGAGCACGACTGGAACGACGTGGAGCGAACATTAAGCATCTTGATGAAACTTTCCAATCAAAAAACAACAATTTGATGTTTTTCTTTTTTTAAGGTGAGTGTTTGACATGATAAATCAGAGCTCAGGGAACTGCCAGGCACAGACCTAACGTGTGTGTGTGTGTGTGTGTGTGTGTGTGTGTGTGTGTGTGTGTGTGTGTGTGTGAGATGGTGTGTGTGAGTCACTTAATTACTAAGGTTTTGGAAACTGCGAGCCCTGCAGTCAGAGGGTATTAACAGCAAGAGCAGGAGTGGGAGTATGTCGGGACACAGATCCTGAGGGAACAGGAATGAGAGGGAGTAGAGATGATGAAGGATGAGGAGGAGTGTGTCTTGTTGTGATTGCATGAACCTTCAATAACCCGAAGCCCCACGTGTGCCGAAGATTTGATGAGGCCGCGAGGGCTAGAACTAAATTCCTTAGCTGGCACGTGGAGACAAATATTAAGAATGAGGTGGAAGGAGTTGTAAATTTTGAGTCGCGTGTTTTCACGGTTATCACTGTTTATCAGACAGTTCAAATGTGCAGTATGTGGCTGCAATCATCTACAGGCTGATTTCAGAAGAGCTGCTTATTAAGCCAAGCCCAGGAAGCATGTGTGTACCGAGCACAAGAGATCAAAGAATCACGACATTTGACCATTTAAATCCAATTCTCATCTGACTGCACAACATACTGAACTCAAAGTGTGTGGTCCGTATTGCAGATCATGAATATACAATGCCATTACTCTCTATGAGCTCAGGTTTTAAGAATGCTCTGAAATTTTGGCTAATTGCTTCCTTGTTTTCATTCCCAGAGTCACGTGAGAACACTGATTTTCCTCTGGGAGTCCAGGACAAATGGATATATGGATAGCAAAGCTTAGTACACAGCACCACAGTAAAAACGTTTTTTAAGCAACTACTTGAAAGTTGTCTCAACAACTTACATACTTAACATATGTAGAAATAGAAAATAAGATGGGCATAGATGTAACACCTTCAGTGTGTGCAGCAGCCGTTCAATGTTTCAAACCCCACCAGAAGTGCCACAGTCCTTTTCAGAAGCAGCTCTTCACTCTGCTCTGCTGAGAATGTTGTATCTATCTTTGACTGATGCCATGAGCAGCTGATGTCAATCTGCACAGAGCGGCTCGAGCTGGCCGGAAATCAGACACACAAACGCATTGACAATCTGGTCAAATTTCAAAATAAAACACCCTGTACAAACACCAGATCTTACAGTCAAAGAAAAACGATTTCACTACATAGCATATCTACATATTTAGAAGCACATAAATCAAGGAAAAAAACAAATCTGAACAAGTTAAAGTCTGGCTCCTGGTGGGGTTTGAAGCTGCACAGTGAATGAACCAAAACAGATAAGAGTTAAATTACAGTCTGGACAGCTGACTGCTGTTTTCATGTTTTGGGCCTGACAGGGCCACTACGGAAATAAGTTGTATTAAAATGTTAGTGTTTTCTCCGTGTTATGCTTCATTCCTATGCACCTTGTTTGTGTCTTCTTTGTGCCATGTATAGTTTATTTTATGGTAGTTAATACTAGATATTTAGTTTCTGCATGCCAGTCCATATGTTAGATTGAATTTCTGTCTCTGGTTTGGTTTTCTTCTTTCTTTTGAGTACATATGTACAAGTGTGTTATATGTAGGATGTTAAAGACAGAATATAAGCAGACTAAATCAAAGACCTATAAGCTAAAAACACCTAACCAACAAAGGACCTGCTTGCTTTTTGTATTTTGTGCTGGACTAAAAACATCCCAGACTGGACACCGTGAGGAAATCAGTATTGATGATACTGTGGGCCATGAGAGAAAACTAGTGTTGAAAACTGGCGTCGTTACTTTTAGTGTTGGCCTGAGCTTGAGGGATCCTCTCCGGCGTAAACGTGTTTGTGTCAGTGAACGTGTGAACGAGCAACACTAACCTTGCGGTCCTCTTTGAAGAGCTCTGCTGCTGTGGTGAAGTGTGGAACAGAGTTTTTACAGTGCGGACACCCTGTGAGTAGGAGAACACACAGATGAGACATTATCACACTGCAAACATCTTCACTTTACGTCCTAAACAGCAACATATACAGGGACCAACATTGACACATTCACAGGTACAAACCAAATCACTAACATACATCATTTAGTCGATGGCAAACGTGTCCGTAAAGCATGTGGGCCTCTTCACAATCCTGCAGTTGTCTAGAGGTTTACGCCACATTAGAGATGGTTCACTTGAACGTTATGAGAGACCGTAAATCTGTTTATTGCTGCCATAAACACAACCTCCACGGCTTCCTCTGCTCCAGCAGCCATCCGTATACAGTAAGTCGATACTTACACAAATACACCACAAGGTACCACCACTACACATCGCATTCACAGACAGCACAGTCACTTCTGGTGGGTGGAGGCAAGATATTTCAACTGTCCATTGAAGATGTCCTGCTTGTGTGATGACTATAAATCTGTTAAAGAAGAACTGTGATGCAATCTTTCAATTATTATTTTACATATTTAAAAAAGAGAGTTAGACTTCTGTGACAGTTTTCCCATAAGTCTACTGATGCTAACTGTTGATTTACTCAGTGAGAAGTGTTGTGGGCTTATTGTATATTATGTACGTTGTTAATCAGCAGTGAGGGTTTGCATGGATGGCATGGTTACATCCATAAGTGGGTTTTTAAACGTGTCCTTTCAAAACTTTGGCCATTCATCTGCTGCTGTAGCAGCCTCTCCTCCTCTAGTTTCAGACTTTTCAGTGGAACATATTATTAAAGCAACATTTCATCTTATAAAAGCAAGTATTATCAAAATGTATAAAAAGAAAACTTCTGCTACGCATTGTTGACACTGGCTCTGGCATAACTGTGATCTCAGGATTTATACCCACGAGTCATTAAGAGCATTAAGACAATGAACCCACTGTAAATGGATTTCAAGGGCCACGAGTGCACCGACTGATGGCAGCCACAGTTATAATTAGCTATTTTTATGGTTGCGTAGAAGCCCACAAGCATTCACAAACACACCGATAAGTCTATCTTCAACTCAATTATACATTAACTCTGCAACCGTTCATTTGCCCTCCTTTCCAGAGCTGCCTCTCCAGGCCAGCATTCAGCGGCGCTCAGACATCCATTTCCTGCTCAAGTACCCTTTTAGCTGCAACATTAAATGGCCTTTAAAGGTTATTTTGCAATTCTCAAAACGATACATAAAAAAAAAAAATCCAGCAGAGCGGCGTGCCATATGCCACGTTTTGCCTTTACCTGAGGAGAACAGACTGATCGGGCGCGTCGCCCCAACTGCTCAGAGAGGAAATGAGAGCAGGTAAATAAACAGAGGCCAGGTAGTGCCAAAACACACAGCGTGCACAGAAATGTTTCACTTTTTTACATCTCGCACAATTTCTGTCATCCAGGCTGCTTAAAAGCAGCTAAAGGGTGGGTCTGTTGATAGTGAGTGCTGCCACTATCATTTCTCACCTGCCGTCCTCAACGTTTCTGTCAGAGGCAGACGGTGAAGTGGAGAGGAAAGCACACAGAAGAGTACGAACACACTGACAGGCAGACGTGCTTAAACAGCTTCCACTCTTCTGTAGTTTCACCGTCGCTCATTAATAAAAAATGTGCAAACGGCAGCAGTAAGCAAAGCAGTATAGATACAGCTTAATGGATCTGAGCGTCACTTAAAGCTGTTTATACAGATGCTTACAAATGGGCATCACTAACTTAGACAATCATTTCAAGAGGAAGACGCCTCAGACCACAGCAGTCAACATCCAGGTATTGGAGATGGAGATGGTGGGAGCACACAAATACGTGGGTGTTCACCTCAACAATAAACTGGACAGGTCAGACAACACAGACGTCCTGTACAAGAAGGTCAAAGTCATCTCCACTTGCTGAGGAGAGACTGAGGTCCAGAGTGTGCAGGACTCTGTTCAAAACTTTCTATGACACTGTGGTGACATCTGCAATATTCTATGCAGTCGATGAGACAGAAAAAGACTCAACAAACTGGTGAAGAGGTCCAGCTCTGTCCTGGACTGACCTCTAGACTACACAGTGGATGTTAGCAAAGCTGACATCCATCATGAACAACTCCTCTCACCTCCTGCATCAGACTGTGGAGGCCTTAAACAGCTCCTTCAGCTACAGACTGTTAGACCCACCATGTAAGAAGGAGATCTACCACAGGTCCTTCATTCCAACAGTGTCATACTCTTCAACACCAGGATGACTTCATGACTTTCTTATTTATGAGTCATTTTGAATGCACCTTGTTTATATGAGCTGCTGTGACAATTAAATTTTGTCGCTGTGGGAACATCAAAGTATCTTTTCTTATCGCCTCAAGACAGCAAAGAGCTGTCAGGAGAAATGTGAAATGTTTTAGTCTAACTTTAATAATACAGATGTGAGGGTAAGACACACAGGCCGTTCTGTCTAGCACCTCCTGTCTCGATGTTTTAGAAAGCAGCTGTAGCTCATCAAATGCTCTATTTAACGCAGCCTCCCTCGCTGATACGACACCAGTGAAGCGGGTTGCAGATGGGGTGGGAGGGCAGCAGGTTGCCGCTGCCTGATGTGCATCTGCGCCGTCTCTTTGTAGAAGGAAGCACCAAAGGGCCCGACAGAGACGGCAGCCTGAACCGCTGTGCCGCGTCTGACTTTGAAGCCCCTCGTCAGACATAAAGGGCAAAAAAAAAAGAACAGGGACGAAGGTGCATGTGTGTGTGTCTACGAGTGAAGTGATAATTAAGAGAATTATTCGGTCTGTATTCCTTCGGCATCTGTGCTTCGTTTGACAAGAGTCATAACACTGGGCCTTTACGACATTTACAGACAAAGAAAACCAGCTGAGTGAGTTAATGCCAGAGAAGGGGGCTCCAATCAGGGTTTGATCACCAATCTCTGGAAGCAGTATCAGCTGATTACAGCTAACAGTGTCTTCTATTTCTCACGTAGCATTATTTATTTAACTATTCCTATTACATATTAAAACGCAGAGATGAGAAAGTATCATGAATTGTCGGCAGGTTATTTATTGGCAGGCAACACGTGCTACATATTCCACACTCTTTGACAGAGTCAACTCAAACCCTCAGCCTACGCCTGCTTATTGGGAGCAGCTGAGAGCTTAACAAACACAGACAGGAGGGCTCGTTGACTTCTTATTGCACTATTAGAATTCTACTCGATTCTCCACCTCATTTTCATGTTTTACTGTTTACTCACAAACGACTTTAATCAGCAGAACTAATGTCACCCTTTGAAGTCAGAGAAACACAGTTAGCCAGATGTGCCCGGTGACAGAACACGTGAATTCAATTTCAGAAACTCAGTCCACGAGGTGAAATGTTTGTGTGTGAGTGTGTGTGTGCTCCAAAACAAACACGTGATTAGGTTAACATGTTAGCAAACATATACAAGGCTTTAATATGAAAATAGGTCTATGAGGTTAATTTAGCTCAGTTTTGGTCCAGACAGCATATGTGTGACAGCACCCATAGGTTGATCTAAATATCCAGACTAATTTAGAAATCTGTACAGACGTGGATCATCAGTGGACACCTGGGTGCTCAAACAAGCCATCTGTAATGGCACCTACCTGTCAAAGCAACCATGCTGTTAATTCTGCATAACTTTAAGCCTTAATATCATTTGAACAGGTGAGTTGTATATAAATTAACCCTCAGTACAGTTGTCATGAACGGGAAAATTAGCTATAGAGACCAAAACTGTTTTTTGTACCAGGCTGTAAACATGTTTATTTCTGCTGTGAAGTTGGACATTTCAACATGGGGACTTATGGAGACTGACTCGTTCTGGAGCCAGCCTCAAGTGGACGTTTGAGGAACTGCAGTTTTTAGCACTTCTACATTGGCTTCATTTCTCAGCCACGTAGGTCGCTGCTTGTGTTTGTCCCTGACCAGGTTGTTCAGAACACCGGCTGCTGCAGATATATCTGGGCAAAGATACGTATTGGCAGGTCAGACTATGACGGTTCATATTCTGCAGCAACATAAAGGTCATTTTGCCACAAACATTTTTTCCAGGAACCTTTTTCGGCCAGTTTCTCAGAAATCAACTATAAAGCTGCATTATGAGATGTTTTCCAGGAAGCCTGAAATATGAGGTGCAACGGTGATTTGTTTTCTGTTTTTAAACTTGTGCAAATCTATTCTCAGTCATCTGAATCATTTCCTCAGTCTCCCCATGGCTTAGGTGGGGTTTATATACTGTGCGATGAGGAGCTTAACAGGCAGCTCTGAGTGACGTATGCAGACGAGTGTAAACCCAGAATACGATCACACCAAGTCCGACAGAGCAGGGCTGTGATCACACTTGGTTGCAAACACAAATGTTGATCAAAACAGCCAAAGCATATGAAACTCAATAGCTTGTAAAAAGTGTGCAGTGCCAATGACCGAACGGCCTCGCGTGCAGAGGGGAAAGTAACAGGTGTTAAGGAGAGGTGTTAGGAATTACTGCAAGCTCTTACAGGGAGCGTAGAACATGACCAGAGCGTGCTTCTTCTTCTTCAGCGCCTCTCGAAAATCCTCTGATCCAAGATGGCTGACGCTGGAAGGCTTGTCCTCCCAAGACTGCTCTGGTGGAGGAGGCGCCTGGGGACTACAGACAAGAGGAGGGAAAAACAATGTTTTGTATTTATTGTGAGTGGAATAAATAGAGATATAAAGTAGAGATTTACAGTATTTGCCTGAAAAAAAGGAAAATGTCAACACGTAAATATGAGTGATAGAGTAGAAAAGAAGAGATGGAGCTGCCTGTTGGTTGCGTCACTCACTTGTGCATGAACTCGATGATCTTGTCTTTGTTTCGGAGCTGAGGCAGCGTGTACTTGTCTTCACCTTTCTCGAAATATTTTAAAGTTGGGAAACCAGAGATCTTAAAGCGATCCCCCACAGCCTTGTGCACCGTGGCATCCACTGCTGCCAACACGCCTGGACTCTGTGAAAAATAACAACAGCAAACCAGAAGTCATGTGGGACCTCTGCTAAAATAATAACTACAGAGTGTTTTGTCCAATTAGAGCAATGAAGGTCTTTTAGACTGACCTCTCACATGACACCAATTAACACTTTAGACACAATTCAAGTTCAACCACTGCAAAAAAAGCACATGCTGTGTATAGGAAAGTGCTGCATTAGTAACACAAAAGTGAGAAGAAAATGAATGATATTCTGGGTCTAAAGGGCGCAGGGTGAGAGAGGCTCCAGTCCATCCATATTAGATAATGGCCCTGGCTCTTCCCATTGACCTCCAGCGCCGGGCAGAGAGCCACAAGGAGAAGGTCCAAACGTCGGGCCGGGGGGACGCTCATAGATGAGATAATTGCTACAGTCACCAGGCTGGAGTTTTATAGGCCCTGCCCCTGGCTGGGGAGTGTTAGATTACCACAGAGGACAGAATGGCGGAGAGGAGAGGCGAGGAACACACCCGACTAATCAGAAACACATCGAGAGTGCCGAGCTGCAGCAAGGACCGACCGGCGCGTGGGCTGCAACGGCCAAAAGCCTTCAAGCCAAGAGCAGGGATTATTATGATCTGCTAATGAGGCGCCGCTACACCCGGGTTGCTGTGTGTGTTCATCAGAGTGTGAGATATGAAGAATGAACAACAGGCCTGGAGAGATGCATGCTGTCCACATATAAACACAAGCAAAAGGTCAGGGAACTTACATCTGCGCCCTTGTTGAGTATTTCTGCAGCTTCATCATACTCTGGCTTCATCTTCTTGCAGTGTCCACACCCTAAGAGATTAAAATGACACATTACAGGCTGACCAGTGATGATACTTAAGTTAAAAAAAACAACATAAAAAAAAACAATGACAACCAAAATATTATAGTTCAGTTCCTATTATAAGATCAGAACTAAGAAAATATTATTGGTAATAACCCACCCCCCCAAAATGTTTGGACAAAGATATGGCCTACTATTAAGTAAATACGAAATAATGGTAAATAAACATGGTACACAGTCAAATTCATTGCACTAGTCACTATAAATAAAAACACAAACAAAACAAAATCTGTCTAAACTGAGGATCAGATATATCAAAATAAAAGTTATACAAATATAAATGTTTACTGACAGATGGGCCAACAAGTCCAATAAACCAATAAATCTGCAATGAGCTGAAAACATCTGCCTGCTATCTAAAACAGTCACATCGTTCAGAGTAAATAAGACCCAACACACAGGATAAACAAGAAATAGCTGAATAGCTGAAGAATTTACTGCTACAGAAGCAACGCAGAGAACTTTGATGGTGCAATCTTTGCACAACATCACGCCCTATGTCTCGCTGAATCAACGTGTCAACAGCTGTAATTCTCTGGTGCCTTGCCGTTTCTCTCTGGTTTTGTCAGCGGGTTTTACTGCTGCCACGCTGAGGGTGAAACTGTAAATGAGATGACAAGAGTCTCTCATGTTTACCGGGAGAGTTAAGTCGTGTCTGATTACTTCCTGCATGTTTCATTCTCAGGCACTGCTGTGTGTCTGTGTCTGAGTGAGCATGTTAAACTGAGTGAGACCAAACAGCAGTGTGAGTGAACGATGAGTTCAATAGTGGAAGAAAGAGCAGGAAGAAGGAGATAAAGGTGGAGGCAGAGCTGGGCGACGTGGTAAGAATCAATATTATGCCTGTAGTACTGTGTCATATCATATAACGGCAATAGAGTTTCACAGTGTCATGTGTTGACATTAATGGACTGGCATTTATAGATGTAGCGACAAGGGTGTTTATGCACAGCTGTTTTCTCAAGTGTTCCTGAGCCTGTGCACTGACATCCTTTAAACAACAGACCTTCTTCACAGGGACCATTTTGACATGAAATAGTAGGTAAACACAGGCGTTAGCAATGATACTAATTAAGGTTCAGTTCCATTTAGTGCAGCAGAGACTTTCCATTGAGCCAAGATCCAGCATGTTGATGTGAAATGAAAACAATGCAGAAGTGCCACTTGAAGCTGGCTACAGAACGAGTCAGTCTCCATAAGTCCCCATGTTCAAATGTCCAACTTCACAGCAGAAATAAACATGTTTACAGCCTGGTATTAAAAACTGTTTTGGTCTCAATAGCTAATTTCCCCGTTCATGACAACTGTACTGTGGGTGAAGCTTTATACAATTCACCTGTTTAAATGATATCAAGGCTTAAAGTTATGGATCATTCACAGTGTGGCCGCCTTGATTGACAGGTAGGTGCCATTACATGGCTTGTTTGAGCACCCAGGTCATTCAGCCCGCCTCAGGACCACTTATGAGCCACATATTTGCTGATTTTTGGTTTACTAGGGTAACTAGCATCACATATTTTGAGCTTTGAAACGGCGCTTCGGAAAGTCACACAGTCACTGTGGGTGAAGTCACACATGCACTGTTCATTCTTTATACTGTCAGTGGTCACCACGCACCACAGCAGCACCCCGACTCTGTCTGACCTTACTTAGTATCATTGGCAACAATTTGACTTGAAAGTCATTGCATTATATTTTTAGTTCTCTTTTTACACAGCATCCAAACTCTTTTGTTATCCGTGTTGTACAACAACTGCGATGATGTGGAAGCAGTGTAAAGAGTCTTCTGAAGAAGTTTTCTGTAGCAAAAAAAGGGACTCCACAAACGAAAAGCACACTTCACCATCTCAAGCTGAAGCGAGTGAAGTATGAGGTCAAAACACCCAGTTCTTGTTTACAAGAGAAATAGCAGACAGAGAAAAGAACTCTCTCAAGCAGTTTTGTTTGGTGACAGATAGCAATGCAAACGGTTAAAAAAGAAAGCTGAACATAATATTACTAAAAGAAAATGTTTTTCATAGACACTGCTCCTGATGAGAAGAACATTATGATAACACAGCAGCTACACCATCTTCTGCAGACAGCAATGTCTCAACCACAGACACGTGCAATTCATGATAGAATATTTTTCAGTATTTGCATGTTGTCATTACAGTGATTACTGCAAAAATACCCTGTAGTATTGTGACCCAATTCTAAGGCAACATTTGCAATATGACAAAGGGTAGATAAATATATGTACAACATCATTTCTATATGTAGAACACAAAAACATGTTTAACTTTTTTCCTCTAAAAGTCACAATGTAATTCTATTGAGAGTGAATGATCTCCCAGCTCTACAGAAGGCTGTGGCTTTCTGAAAGTTCTGAAACTTTCTGAGTGCAAAAGTTCAGAGAGGATGAATTTCACTACATCACCAAAAACTTCACCATCAACTGCCATACTTCTTTTATAGCATGAATCTAACACTGACAATATGGACATCAACGAAAAATGAAAATTGGAAGCAAATATTAGAATAACACATGAACATTTAAAGCAGGATATAAATTAACCAACATTAACACTACATTCATCACCTTAAAATACAGTAATACAGAACTATGTTGGAGGGGTTATGGATTTGTGGGGGCAAATATTTTGGGACTGTCCAAAGATCTCAGATTTCTGAAGAATACAATGCATTTCAGATATAGTACAGTATATATAATAATGTTTGTTACAGGTCCCGAATTTTTTCTTGAAAAAACCCTCCAAAAAACCCAACATTAACAAAGCCATGAACAGTGAACGTTCATGGTCATTGTCATTAATCATTGAATACAAAGTGTTTTTTTTGGTAAATCTTGGTAATAGTTTTTATCAGTGACCAGCAGTATATTTATTAAATGTTTCACATATGAAAATATATTTCACATTTGAAAATGTCTTGTAGGGCATTATGTATTCCTTACATAATTCCAGCAGTCTTGGATAACAGGGTAATCCCACATAATATGATAATGGTTTGCCTTTTGGTTTTCACAGTTTCTCCAGCAGATAGTGGAGTCGTCACCATAATAAGATTTCTGAGAGGGGGTGATAATATTACATTCTTTTGATAGCAAAGAAAACAGAATGGACAGATAGGGTAAGAAAATGTTTTTATCAAAACAGGCTGGCTGAAAGATGGTCACCACAATACAGACAATGCCAGAACTCTGACTGCCTCTTTTTGTTCTTCATTACTGTAATTATTTCTATTTTTTGCTGACCAATGTTACATGTTGCTGATGTTTATGAATCATGCAAAAAAAATCCTATTAAGGAGGAAGAATTATTTCATGACAATGGAGTGAACATGATTGCATGCTACAACAAGTCTTAGATAAGCATCTCCTTTTGTGCTTTTTGCAAACGTATTGTTGTATGTATTATTTTTAATAAAAAATATAAGCTTAAAAAATACTGTACATCTCCATCCTTTCATTATTCAGAAGAATATAGCAGGATAGGCATTAGGAGTGTTTTTGCTCTATATATAACTGTATTATCTGGAGGTTTGGGTGTCTGTATGTGTGTGTGCACATCTTTAAATTGATTCTTTTCAACCAATCTGTGAAGAGCTCCGAGCATCATAAATAAAGTCCCTGTTTTGCGCTGAGGTGTATTTAATATTGCATGTGCAGTGAGCAAACTAGCACACGTTTAATTTATTTGAATCTAATTTTCAAATACATAACATTGTTTGATCAGAGATGAGCCGTGTGTGTGTGTGCGCTCACATGAAACAAACTTGGTACATTCCCAAACCTGGTAAATTGCCCTTGTCAAAACAGTTCAGGAATTCCTTTCTTCAATATACAATGGAGTGCTGGTGCAGGCTATAAATCAAATGTGATATGACTCGTGGAAAAAGGAAAAAAAAAAAGAAAAGCTGCTTCTTTTTTAACTCAGTCACTGTAGTGTGTGATCATCAGATTGTGTTGAGGCTTACTGGAGAAATGGAGGGAAAGGACTTTGTCTGGCCCTCTAAACTGATGAGTAGGAGACAAAACCAAATATCTGTCCTGCTCCGCCTTGAGAACAAGTGGTGCATGAGGGGCACAGTCAGTGTGTGTGTGAAATATTGCTGATTCAGACAGAGCGTGGGACAGAAGAGCTCAGAGTCAAGAGAACAAATAAACTGGCCCCACATCGCTGTAGCTGTAATAAAAAACGGATTCACGCTGGTGAGTTGCTTTATGGCAAGTGTTAAACGTTAAGGTGTTGTTAGGTCATCTACTTTGGATCCACTGTGGCAGGAAACGGAGCCCGTGGCTACTTGTTAAATCGGGCCTAATAACTTCCTGATGCACCAGCTGCAGACCAAACACACACATTTAGCAATCGAATGTTGTCATTAACAGCCAAATATGCTGGACCAACATTCCTGTATTTTGTGCTTTCCCCGAACAACATTGGCAGAGAGGAAGCTTTGTTTCGGTCCAGGACATAATCAGGCTCTGGGAAACAGAGCGTTCAGTCTGAGGTTTTTGCCGCCGTAAGGAACTGCACGCAAACAACCCCTGCTGAGTGCTGTTCAGAGGACGGTGAGAATGGCTGTGCTGAGAGGTGGACAGAAATGCAAGCTGATGGTGGAGGTTGGGAGAACATTAATCTCACACTGACAGCAGGGCCATTAAGAAACTGCACTGAAGCAGCAAGGCTGGCCATCCGTGTGTGTGTGTGTGAAAGAGAGAGAAAGGAAGAGAGATGTGCGGTGTAATTGTGTGCAATAAATGTTTGTGTCATGGTGTGAAATATGTGTGTGATATGTGTCACTGGTGTACAGATATTTATGTGTGTGTGTGGGCGTGCAAGCTGCAAAGATTTGCTGCTGCTTGTTTTAGCTGCCTGCCTGTCCTTGATTTGAGTGTGTGGGTGAGTGGCTGCTGTCCGTAGGGTGGGTCGAGTGCAGGATGAGCTTCTGTGAGGCTGTGACGCCGCATGAGGACAGGCAGGACCGCTCAGCGTACTGAGTTATTCAGCCATATTTTCTGCCCTAAATCACTGCACCAGCCAGTGACACTAAAATCTCTGCATGTTTCTTCTGTTAAATCGGAATGTAAGTGAGAACATGATTGCTCAAGATAAACATAAAAACAAGCGAAGCCTCTAAAAAGGTAAAGTTTGACAGCAGCATGTTGTTTTGATGCTGCTGATTTCACTCGTTTTTGGAAAGTAAGATTGTTTTATTTAATATTAGGGCCTGAACAAAGTCAGACATCTGTTGTGCTGATGTGCTTTTGTTTTGACACAGATTTCAGTGAAGATGAAGATTTGGTTTCCAGAGGTTACAACCCTTTAGATGAATAAATGAAACCAGTGCTCATTAATTAATTTCATGGGAAAACTTCCCCTTGTTTTGTCGGAAGATGCCTAAAAAGTTGCCAAATCTAATGAGAATGTTGCTGCCTTTGCAACACAGAATTCAATTAACACACACCTGTCGTAACTAAATGACTTGAAAGCCATGATTTTAATGCCAAGTGTCATTAGGACAATTTTGGAAAATGGTTTGCTAAGATGCTGGATGAGACAAAGTGAGTTCAACACAGAGAGCGATGTGATGTGTTCAATCTAGCTTGGCAAAACTGAGAGGAGCAGAAACAGCTTAGTAGGTAATTGTATGACTTGTTAGATATTTCTATTTATTTTACATTTTGTAACATTTCTACCATTAAATAAATCATTTCTGATGCTACACTGACTTGTAATCAGGTGAATGGTGTCTCTGCCATTCCCACTCTGCATCCTGTATGTCTGTTCTTGCTCTATGTAACTTCGTTTTAACACTTTACAGCACTAAGTCACACACCATCAACTATTTGACTGATATTGGTGAAACTGGATCATATTTTATGGAGAAAACGTTTTCTGGTTTTCTCTCCGATGTCCTCACCTCTCAGTGATTGACAGTTTCCTGGTGGACAGTGAAGTAAACTGCAGCCAACTGTAGCTGCTGTTACCCAATGCTAGCTCATTTTGTTAGCCGGGCTTCCCGGACAGGGAGATCAGAGCCCTAAGTGTTTGTATCACTGGTGAGATTCTCATGCCCAGGGTGTCGTGCCAGAACTGGAGCTGTGTGAGCGGACAATACAACCAGGCTCAGCAGTCTTTATGGACATAATGACCGAGGTGAAGAGACCATAGAGGACATTAACAGAGGAAGCTAAGAAGAGAAAAGGAGAGAGTGAGCGAGCAAGAAGCTGCCAGACGAGTAAATGTGGGACTGACTTTTAGTGGTTGGTGAGAGCTTGGTGAAATAAAAAGCTGAAAGACAGACGCCGAGCTGGGCTGACTGCTGTTGGACTAGTCAGTAACATTAGCTGCTGCTGGGTCTGCTGTTGACCTTGTTGATGTTTGGCTGTTAGCAAAGGTGCCAACTTGCTAGTTTTTGATCATAAGTAATGTGATCAGAACAAACACACGTGCACAGCTGTCTATATTTACATACTTGTGGTATTGCACTCTGAAACTGAAAATAACATATCTGGGTATTGTTGTGTTATCATGTGCTCGCAGTCTCTCCTCTGTGTGTCTTACATAATGCTTGTTTTTACATTCCACACCGATCTGATCAATGAAATTATGTCACTTTTTTCCTCTTCGGTGGATCATATTTACAGAAATGTCATGTGATTGACATGTCATGACATAGTTTTCCTGCCAACTGGCAGTGACTTTACATATTTTTGTGTTTCGGGCAGTAAACAGTGAGGTAGTGTATGAAGCAGGTCCCACTGCAGTGTGTGTGTGTTTTAATCACGTCAACAGCTGGAGTGTGTGCTTGCCCTCTGGGTGGAGTGCATCGCTCCCGGCAGCCTGGAGGTTCTGCAGTTAAGTGTGAGCTTAAACTCCGAAAACAATGAATCATCATTATGGTGATCGGGAAGAGGACAATATCCTTATTTATTGGTTTTAGTTTTGAGATGAGCACACGGGGGTGATACAGTCTGAACTGAAGGGGTAGGAAACAGACAAAAGAGCTCCAAAAACTGGCTACAGCACGCTTCAGATTGTGTTGTCTAAGATGCTACACTCAGAATGTGTTACTAAATGGGGTGCATATATTTACATGATTTTAAAGATATGGGTCGCATTTATTAACATGCAAACCTCCTCTGGACAGCTCCCTCGCACTCAGGAGGGCCGGACCAAAGCAAAGCAATATGGAAGAAGTGGAGGGGGGAATGGAACCCACTGACAAATTCTGGCATGTTTACAAAGTTGTGCGTAACAAGGGCAGTATGGTGCGTGAATAAAAATGACATGTGGGCTTATGTGAAGCATATGGCAACAATGAAGTGTCGTGTTGTGAGGATGAGCTTGTGTGTGGCTGTGCGAGACAAAACGTCGAAGCCAGCCTGCCTTTGTTTTTCATTTTGGTTCCTTTCTCCAGCTGCCTGTTTAATATGGAGCATGACAGTGAAGCAGTGATGTTATTTGTGTGACTAAACAACAGCTCTACCCGAGAGAATCAGTGAGTTCATGTTTTACACAGCGGGATGGAATGCGAGGCTCTTCTCAAACGCTGCTGTACATATTTTACGATTCAAACTACTGAGGGTTATCTATGGATGATGATCGTGTAAACAGTGGGGTTATTACAAGGACAAGACTGTCAGTGCTGCTTTTTCTATTGTTAATGAAGACCAACACGAACCATGAAGTCATCCTCCTACTGTAATAAGTCTCGTCTGTGTATCTAAGGACTGATATACACTGACTGGCCGCTTCATTAGGTACAGATGTACAATGCAATGCGATCCAACACAACTCTACTCTTCTACTTTCATGAAGCTTCATTTTTCAGTTTACTACTGAGGTTGTAGTTATGTTTACATACATGACAGGGCTTTATACGCTTCCTCAAAGCAGGACTGATGACGGAGTTGCTGTATCTTCTTCCTCTGAGCCTCAATGTCCAAAATGGACAATGTTTCTTTGTTGTGATGAACATGTGTATTATTCCGCAGCTGAAAATAGTCCCCAACAAATGCACCGTTTTCTCCTCTTCAAGTAACTGCTGCTAAAAAACTACAGTGACAAACTGTTTCAGGACAGATTATCACAGGCTCTCAGTACTGACCTGACACAGTTCACTGAAAAAAAAGTGGAAATGAATCAACATTGGATTATTAATCCATAGCACCAATGCCAAACAACTGATGCTTTTAATTTCCACAATGTGATTTAATTTTCTCAGTGTTTTTTTTTCTTTCAACAATGTGACACTTTTTTCCTGCATAATATAATTCATATTTATGAATTATATAATTGACTCCCTCATTGTTTGCTAGGCCAAAGAAAGAAGGTCACTCTCTCCCACTTCTTTTTTTATTTAACTTTTAGTCACAATATCAGGTAAGAGAGACAGAATTGTACTTAAAATTGTTTATTCGTTAAATATATATATTTTTTAAATTATATAACGCAGTGAAAACATAACCTGTTTGAGTCCTTTGTGTGAGCCATCTTGTGCTGCTGCTTAAAAAGGAAGCATGCCTCAGGAGTATCCTGTTTATGGGGTGTATGAGTGGGTGGCTTCATTGATTTGATTGGATGTGTGAAGAAATCTCAGATAATAAAGTTAAATATTGCATGTTGTATATATACCTGGTTTGATTTGAATGTACAGTCATTTTGTTTATATTTAAGAATCAAATGAGACCTTGCTGATGCAAGCGAATAAAGAAGATTATGTATATTTACTGTAACACTGTTCACTCTCCATTGAAATGTTCTACACTGATAGGCGGGCTGTCGCAGTATATGGGATGTGTGTGATGGGAATGGGAGAGAATTGACTGCTGTTGTTTACAGTGCAGCTGTTTTTCCTGCTCACCTCCTGACCAGCCAGACGTTTTCTCCTCCATGCTACACCACACCTCAACCTTACAACAAATATCTTTGTAGTGTAAGACCTTATTTGAGTACTTGTTGTTTCAACCTGCTTTCTTACTCACAGGGGGCGTAGAACATGACCAGGGCTGCAGGATGCTCCTCCAGGAAGCTGTCAAAGGACTCATCACTCAGGTGGAAGACCGGGGAGTCTGTCTCCGACCACGGCACCTCGGGGGTCTTTGGCTGTGGCGGCTGAGGGCTGGAACAGGAAGGAGAGACAGCCAGGGCAAAATGAGGTGAAGGACATTGTAAAAAGCAGACACAGTGGAGCTAGCGTGTCATCTATACGGAGCAAAAATGGGATACAGCTGTATACTCCACCCAATACTGCGTGTCTCACACACACACACACACACACACACACACACACACACACACACACACACACACACACACACACACACACACATCTGGAATAAAGCAGCCCCGCCTTTATGACGGAGCACAGTGTTGCAATGCCAAGAATGAGTGGACACAGATATAAACAAGTTCACACACCACTTGAGCACGTATACACACACAAGTCATTTAAAAAGACACACACATTCTCTTTCTGCAATCTTTTCTCATCATCACACACTCCTGGCCTGAGCCAGTGAGCTGAAGCCACATGAGTCCTGGAGATCTTTAAAAACAATGCATTGTGCAACTGGGGTGCAAAGAAACGCTGCTGCTCCACACACTCATCTAGAATGTCATCTGTCTAATATACATCACTCTGATATGTGGGAAGCTGGAAATCGGGTCTATCAGAGACTGAAGCTGCACTTAAGCCTTATCCGATGACATCTTTAGCTTCCCTCCTCCGACCTCTGATTGGACTGGAATGTGGCATCTTGCTTACACATTGTTGCACACGTGCATCATGCAGGATGTTTATGGATGTAGAACGCTGGCAGTGACATCTTTCATAAATCAGGATCACGTAAGTTTGGCCACGCTGGAAAAGTTTCCAGATGAAGGATCACTGGAGAGCGACTGCATCCTACGATCTGAGACGTATTTATTCTGGTCAGTCATGAACAGACCAAGAGGGAGATACTTCAGCCTCCCTTTGTGTATCCTGGATCATGGCAACGAAGAAAAAATGCATGCCGGCCCTCGTGGATGAGATAATGACGATAAAACTGAAACTAACACTTCAACTGTTGACAAGGGTTGAAATTAAAGCTACAGATGCTAACACTGTCCAAAAAACCAAAAAGATGATGTCATGTCTGCAACAGCACAATTGTGCAGAAATGTTCTTTTTTTTTTTTTTGCTGAAATGCTTTAAATAGGCTGCTGAAACTGTCTGGCACATCAACACCTTCCTGGTTCAATCGACTTTTTAATTAAACAGCCGTGGTGTAGAGTAAGCCAGTCAGGGTTGGGATCAAGTAGATGTCAAGTGATGTTATGATGTTATGCACTGTACAAAAGCGATGGAATCAATGAAATCAAGGGGATGTGACCTTGCTTGCAATAAAAGAAAACTGTGCCACTGGATTCTGTACCATTAGTGTCGAATTTTCTGTCAGTGCAACGAGCAAAGGGCAGGGAAAGTGAAACTGTGTGTGGAATAAATAAAACTGAGAAAGCTGAACATAAGAGAAACCTCATCAAAACTAGGGAGGGGTGATAAACGGGGGAGAGGAGATTAAAAAATATATAATCTTTTTGCAGGGTGTCCTACATAAAGAGCACAATGGACACAACATCTGAAAATATGAACGCAGCAATTCAGACTATTCTGGAGAAACCTTTCAACCGTGTTAACTACAAAACTCCTTTTCAGCTGTTCCTCATCTGCAGCATCTCTACATGAAAAAAGGCTCCGCCACACAACATGTCGCACAGATGTGATGGGCCGTGCAGGAGGACGGTCCTCCAGCTTTTTATGGGACGTATTTATGTGTGAATGAACAATCAAAACGTAGAGGTCACTCCATTCGTGCTGGGAGTGAGAACAGACGTTTAAACCCTGGTTAATCACTGTCTATCATTTTTTAGAAAGTACACCACCCGATTTAAAAACAGCAAAAACATTCTGTCTTGATTGCCTGGCAACCACTTCTACATGATACTGCCGGGCCCTGAATTAGCAGTGTAGTAAAAGCTTTGGGCTGGGAGGGAGTTGTTATGCCTCTGGGCTTAAGAGTGAAGCTGGAACGCATCCTCTGCCTGTCCTGCTCCGTTTCCTGTAATAGCTGTGAAATCCCTGCTCTGTACCCTCTAGCTGCAGCCCTGTGGACAGTCGTGGCTTTCCTGCCAGAGCCTTAACATGAGTGGAAAGGGGAGACGAGGGAGAGAGGGGGTGGCAGGAGAGCCAAGACGTGGTGGGAGGTGAGGGGTTGCGGGCAGAGAGTGTGAGCCAAGGTGAGAAGAAAAAAAAATGAGACAATAACAAGAGTAGGTGTAGATTGATGTCACCATGGCAAGGTGAGACAGGGTGAGGAAAGGGAAGGAGAGGTGTGATGAAGACCACAGTAGAAGGAAAAGGGTGATGCCAGCCATGCAAGGTGAGAACACACAAAGGAGTTTACTGATTGTTAGAGACAGAAAGCAGAATGCAGTCTGGCTCCGTTCTGTCTTTTTATTTGCTTAAACAGCTTTGGACACAAAAACCCCGAAGTCTGCACTTTAACAAGTCTGAATGCATCTTTGGGGGGTGAAGTGATTAGGATAATACTCACTTCTTCATCCAGTCTGCGATATCCTTGGCTGTGGCTCCGTAGTTTTCGTAGTGGTGGAGGAACTTCCCCTTCCTAAAAGACAAAACAGAGCACAAGAACAAGATCATCTCAAAACCATATGTCAGCAATGAACACCATTAGAGATTCAGTCCTGTTCAAAGACTTCTCAAACCCCTGCCAATATCAGATGTGTCACTGATGGAAAACAGACGTGTAGAAAAAAGGATTTTACTGCTTTTATTTCTTCAATGTAAAGCAATACCCCACCAAAAAGCTGAGCGTTATAAAAACGTTACCAACTCAAAGTCTCCGCACAATATACAGTGCTGAACACATTTATTAGACCACCAGCCAATGTAAAGTTTATGTCACAGCTGCCCTAAATTAACATTGGTAATTACCAAAATCATTTTTTTTATGTTGCTGTAATGGTTATTACAGCAGTAATAAGAAGCTATGTAGAAGCTATTTAACCAAAATGATATTTTTAATGCTAAAATATAATTATTATTGTTATCTATGAATTTACTTTTAGAATAAAACTGAAAAAATAGTAAAGCACATGTCAAATTATAGTTATTTACTTGCATTCCCGAACAGAAGATTTAGTTTTAGTGCTTTAATGTTATGCTTGATTCATTTCTGACTTCTCAGAGAAGCCCAGTGAGCCGCCTCAAATTTGGGTATAAAAAGGTGAATTCAAGTTTAAAATTTCTCATTCCTGTTTAAAATGGTGAGAGCGTCAAGAGCTCACTGAAAATGAAAGAGTCCGCGTTAAAGCACTTATGATGCTGGATGGCCTCTGACACGTGGTCTAATACACACTACTTCCAGCTAAGATTTGGAGCGATGAGGAGGCAACACTGCAAGAAAGCTGGCAACGATTGTTTCAAACCAAGCAGCAACCTGTGGCTGTGCAGTGAAGCCAATATGGAAGTGTCAAAAACTGCAGTACCTCAAACGTCCACTTGAGGCTGGCTACAGAACGAGTCAGTCTCCATAAGTCCCCATGTTCAAATGTCCAACTTCACAGCAGAAATAATGTTTACAGCCTGGTACAATTAAGTACAATGATATTAAGACTAACGGGTAGGTACCATTACAGATGACTTGTTTGAGCAATCAGGCTTCATTTCTTTAACAAACCTTCTCAAATACAACAGTGCTCATTGTCATCGACAAGACTAAATTAGCATGATTTTAACAAAGTGATGGTTTAAGTGAGGACATATCTGATCAAAACATAAAAAAACAGGCCAGAGAATTCAGCCTGACCAAAGACTGTGTGACAACTTTCAGTGCTTGATACTTTTTGATACTTCATGCTAAGGACACAACTCAGTCAGCACTCCAAAAGCAGTGAGGTTTGATTCCTCATCACTTCCTGCTGAATGTGTGATGGGCAAAAAGGATGCCGAGTACAGTCATAACAGGTCAGACCTTTGAGAGAGAGAACAGCTCAAAGCCAAAAGGAAATGTTTTATGAGAGCTGACAAAAAGCTCTGACCAAAAGTTCAACAGTGATTGATACTCTTTCCCTCTGTCCTCTGTCTACAATTCTGTATGTTAGCTTAAAAGTGCATATAAGAAATGCCAGCGAGCAGTCGTAATGCATTTGAAATGAGTTGGAAGCATCTCCTCGGCTGCACAGCCTGAAAAGATTCAAAACGTAAGCAGATTTTCTTCATAGGAATAAGTTTATCTACTCGGCTATTCGCTGTGACTAAATGAAGGCTGAGAGGCGGGCGCGGTGGCTCATCCCGGTGCTGAAGGATCAGTGCCGATTGTAACCAGCTGTAATTCTTGCCAACACAGAAGTGGTGACGACCGCAGTTACAGGCACAGAGTGGACACTATAAAAGGTGATACGTTATTACACACACTGGATTTGGACCTAAAAACTTACATTTCAAGTGAACTGACTAGTGTGGCGGAGAGCGGCTGCTTAGAATTCAGTCAGAGAGATTTATGAGCGACTCTGCACTCTATACGCTTTATCTCTGCTGCTGTAAAATACACCTTGTAAAATCAAGTTGAGAAAATGTGAAGTGAACATCATTAGCTCGACTGTCTGCTTTTTTTCTTGGTTAAAAAGGACACAGGAAGGACGAAGAAGAAAGAAATACTTCCACTTTTATTGTTTGTTCAGTTGATAGAAAGTTGAGGTGTGTGTGCTGCTCTGTGGAGGAGGAAGCCATCTTAATCTGCAGGACAGGAAAAGGTAAAAAGTCCTTGAGCGCAGCTACAGCGGGTGCAACGGCGAGATAACTCCAGTGGTGTGTTGATGCCGATTTACCCTGCAGTGATTAGCTGCTGTTTATCAGTGAGGGGCTCATTACTGAAGCCAATGGGCTCGGATGGTCGTTAGCTAGACCTGCGCTGACACTAATGTGCTCCCAGCTAACGGACTGGCTCGGGCTCAGATACACATGAGTGCGCGGGGCGTGCGTGGGAACCTGCACACGCTTTCACACAAGGAAGGAGGCGAGCACACACACACACACACACAGACACACACAGACACACACACACGCACACACGATGCCTAACCACAGAGGCACTGAATCAGTCCCGGTCTAATTAAAAGGCCAGACTGGAAAGAGAGAGTGTTTAATGTGGAAATGGGGATGATAAAGCTCGAGCAGGGGAATAAGAAGTGGAGAACAAAGCGGGAGCCACGAAGCAGCCGCATACCGTTAACGACACTGTAAATATGAGGATGGTGCAGGTTGCTCGGGCTGGGGGGTCCGCAATAACAAACAATATCAGTCACACTCTCAGCCCCTACTGTGCATATGAGTCTGTATGCATATTCACACTAAGGCTGATCAGTAAACTGAAATGATCAGATTACATCAGAAATTTCATCCTAACAAAAACAGTGAGCAACGCAGAGGCCTAGTGCTACATCAACGTCACATACAGCCTTAAGATGTTCTTAAAGATGAGAAAACTTTGCTTCTGGCTTATTAATATTTAAAAGCGCTGACTTGTTTTGAGTCTTCAGGCAGATAACGGCACTGCGTGAAATCACCCCCTCCAGTCTTTTCAATGGGGCAGCTCCAATCACACAGTGTGGTTCAAGCTGTGGCAAAAAAAGCTGAACTTCAGCTAAAGCACAATGCGCTGCCTCGGCCAATCAAGTACAAACAAGCAAATATACCTGGTGTTGCAACAAAAGATAGAATCAGTCCTGTTGTGAAAGCTTTCAGGAGTTGTAAAATGTTCTAATATTTGAAGTCTAATGGGCTTTCAAAGTCATAGATCTGGTCCTTAAAATGGCTATTACCTGAACAAACACCTCTGCAGTCTCTTACACTGTGTTTTTCAGTCAGCATACCCAGTATTGCAACGTCTATGAGTACAAAAATGGCTTCACCGACAAGAAAAGAAGCCAACTAAAAGTTCCTAAAGTAAACCAGCCAGTCTGAATGGTTAATTTTGTCCAACCAAAACTCCAAAGAAAAGCAACAAATCATATCAAGGGGGAAACTGGAACACAGGAATCATTTTGGTTTGAAAAATTAGTCCGCATTCTGACAGTATCCAGCCCTGCAGCGAAAACACATTTTTGGAGTGGACGTAGTCCGTTTGAACTATTTCCACTACTCTACCTGTTGAGTTCTGGCTTTGTTGATTTCATGTACCAGCTTCTAAATCTGTGTCTGGCTCATAATTTACCCTGCAAAACAGAGACACAAATAAGTTTCTTTTGGTTTGTGTCTGAGGGTTTAGAGATTTAGTTGAGAGACACAGACAGTAAATGAGAGTGAAGGAGCGCCAGCATCGATAAAATCAGTTATTCAGCGAAATATAAAAAAGGCCTGATTGTTTCACAGCGGTTAGGTTCAGTATAAACAGACACGTCCCCAGCAGCCCCCCTCACTCCACCACCATCACAACACCGCTGCACAACTTTGCACTGATTCAGCACAGTGCTGGATTCTGTCTGAATGTACCCTTACTTCAATGACAAGTTATCAAAAGCGCAATAATTATTTTGGATATCACCTAATCAATTAACCAGCTCTCCTTAACAGCTCCACCTGTTTGTCCTCCTTGCTTTTTGAAAGTGGCACCCAGCCTCACCTAACAGTGCTGACCCCAACCCTCCTGTGAGTTAATTTTTTTCAAAGGGAATATCTGATAATCCCAAAGCTTTTCACAAACTTTCTCTTTTACACCGGGTAGAAGTGAGTTCTCAACCTCTAGGGTAACCATTGCACGGTGCAAGTCTGTCACCATCATGTCTGCTGGTGCTTAAGAGGCCCGGACTGGACTTTCCGTTTGAAGTGGCCCTACTCTGATGTTCTGAGCCTTGGAAGTGAGGGCTGAGCCTAAAGTGAGACGGATGAGAGGACTCGACTCACTCAAAGTAGCAGAAGGTCGGGTAGCCTTTGACGTTGTACTCCTGCTTGAGGCCGTCAAACTCAGCCGGGTGCACATTCATCCCCGCAAGTACCTAAAAAAAAAAACAAAAGAAGAGGGGAAAATAAGGCGTGGGTTGTTATAGAGTTAAGAAAAGCAAAGGCAGAGAGACAAGAAAGAGAAAGGACACGAGACATCAAAACAGGTCAGTCATCATCACAGGGCTACAAAATACAAAGATGGATTACTGAGAGTATGAAAAGAGACGGCGCTGAGAAACAACACGAGGCTTGAGGATAATGAAAGTTGATGAGCGGGGCTGTAATCAAACACTCACTTTTTGTGATAAACTTTCGGTTGACATTTTAATTTAAATAGCAGACAGAACATGAGCAATTTACAATAAACAGTCAGCAAACAGCTAGAAGTGATTACCATATACAAGAAACACCATTAATTAGGTGTACAAACATGCTATTTTTTTTAGATCTTTAATAGATTTCGAATACTAAATGCATTTGCTTTGCGTCTAGAATACTGTCCTGCTCATAGACCACCATCTATAACCATTTATCCTTTGCAGAGTCAGAGGTGGCTGGAGCCGATTCCAGCTGGCATTGAGGTACAAAGTTGGGACAGGTTGCCAGTTCATCACAGGGCTGACACACAGAGACCAACAACCATCACACTCATAATCAGTCCTAGAGGCAGTGTCTCTAATTAACATGCATATCTTTAAACTGTGGCAAGAAACATCCAGAAAGGGGTCATTTAAACAAACTGTATAATATTCAAACACAAATAAAAACATTTTGTTTTGGTATAAGCAGACATCCATGGGAAATAAAAACATGACATTTCAACTAATTTATCTGAAAGTAGAACTTTATTAAGTTGTAATTATTTTATTGAACAATATTATGTAGTCCACAGGCTCAAATGTCATTAGTCTTGTGTCTGGGCTCTAAAGTGTGGTCCAGGGTTGTAGAAATCATCTCTGCATGTGATAGAGGAATGCATAGTGCAGGTAGGGGGCGTGTGATTGAGGAATAGTATAGATGTTCAAGTGTACTCGCATGAAATCTGGTTGTTTTAGTCAAGATTGTGCTAAAATATATTTTACCCAACTATATTTAGGTTCCCTGTTAAGGGTCAACCCTCAATTTAGTAAATTCATTGTTTATTTCCGTTTATTCCCATAAATTCCTGTTTATTCCCAGGGAAGGTTTCCAATTTTGAAAATTCCCAGAAATTTGCAACCCTAGTTACATGTCAAGCATGTTTGCTGTGAGAATGGTGTGTTAGCATTAAGTTTAAAACCTGATTGTGCAAGTTAACCATGAAATAATTTGTTTCACTGACTTGTAATTAGGTGAACGGTGTCTCTGTCAGTCACACTTTGCCCCCGTATGTCTGTTCTTGCTCTTTGTCACACCACCAACTATTAACTATGTGGGCAGCAATCAAGAGTAAACATGGGAGTGACTTTTAGTGGTTGGTGAGAGCTTGGTGAAATAAAAGCTGAAAGACAGACGCCGAGCTGGGCTGACTGCTGTTGGACTAGTCAGTAATATTAGCTGGCTGCTATGTCTTGTTTTGTTGACTGTGCTTGGTGTTTGGCTGTTAGCAAAGTTGTTGTTGTCTCTAGTTGTCTATCATGAGTAATGAGAGTTTAGCATGACAAGAATCCAGCCATTAGTTTTGGAGGCATGCACTAAGGTTTTGGTCTGAGGAAACTTTTGACCTCTCTGCGGTGTGATAAAAACAGTCAGGAAAATGCAAATTTCATCCAACCAATAGCTGAAAAATGTCATATTGAACCAAAAGGTCAAACTATACTAAAGTATTATTAGTATTATTCAGTGTATTACATGTTAAAAGGTGATTTTCTGCAGGGATAAAACTCCTGTGTGTGAAGCATTTGCTTCACTGTCCTGTGATATGACAAAATATTGTGTCCTTTAACAGGATGTAGTCTTCCATCCTGAAATAATACCTAAAGCACAGTTTACACTTTGCAGAACCCCCACTGCTTGTAGGAAAATAAATCATGAGTGAGTTTCCAGTACACGCATAAATCTATCTCTGATATGAAATCAAACAGCTTCCCAGGCTCCCTTTGAGGAAGAACTGTGCAGAACACTGTTCATGACAAAAATAGCTTTGAGAATGTCCATGAGTCACAGCGAGCGAGCTCTGCCTTTTCCACCTATTTCAAATTGGCAGTGTTCTTCAACAATACCTGTTATAGAGAACGTACAGAAACTGGTACTGAGAGATAACCCCAATACACCTACAATACAGAAACACTTGAAACAACTCCCACTCATTAATAAGTGAATTTTTTTAGCTATTTCAGCTGCAACACTCGAGACATGTTCCCTCTGTCCATGAAACAGAAACGAGAAATGTGTAATACGACTTGGCTGACCACCAATTCTTTATTCAAACCTTTCACTTCTTTACACATTACTCTCTTGCAATAACAGGCACAGTCCCAATTATCTCTCTGAGCCACGCACGCACGCACGCACGCACGCACGCACGCACGCACGCACGCACGCACATCCACTTGAGAGGCTTACATTTTCACTCCCCATAAGCTTGATAATCAGACAAACATGTTAGTTATCATTTCATTTATTTTCTGCTTTGTGTGAGGCGAACAAGATGCACTACTCCAGTTCAGGGTTTCTCCTGGACTTTCACTCCGAGATTCTTCTTCTTCTTCTTCTTTCAGGCGTTTATGAGCACAAAGTATTTCTTTGCCTGGCCGATCACATAAACCTCCAGTTGCATCTCTCCAGTGGAGTTTAAAAACATTTCAACAACTGGGAACAGAGTGCTGAGCCTCTTTGCCAAAGCTTGATTACTATTATAATACTGCCTGTCTGCTAACTGACAACATGGGTGTTTAGGGGACCCCATGAGACCAGGGAGGAGAAGAAAACAGGATGAAATTCAGGAGGCTGAGGAAAAGTTAGGAAGTAAACACAAAGACTGGGCAGACTGAACTGACATTTAATCTATACAGAGGTTGTGAACTTCAGCTGGAAGCACATTAGCCCTTAATTGTGGCTGCAGGTGCCAGCTAAAAACAAGTAAGAAACAATACAGTCACTGATAATATACCTGCACAATAACATAAAGCACTAAAATCATTAAAGCCAGACTTTGAAGCAGGATTTGGAAGGCTTCTGAATGAACTACTGAAATTGCTCGGGTGGGTCGATGCAAACCAAAACACAGATGAAGTATAAGTCACGTCAATCAAGTGCCAAGGCCGCCGTCTGGGTTTATCGTGCTGAATCGGAATCTATAGTGCAAAACTTGCTGAGCTCTCGTGCGTGTTTCTGCCTGAAACGTGACTCAGGAGAGCTTTCAGTCAGGTCAGTGACAGAGTGCACTCGTTCAGACTGCCAAGCCAACCGTCCAGACATTCACTGCTGACACATCTCGTCTAATCTGCTAACATCGGAGAAGGACGGCCGCAGATCTGTTAATGCAATAAGACAGTGGGTCCAGTGTGTGTGTGTGTGTGTGTTGGGGGGGTTAGCACACTCACATATTTCCCCTTGGTCTCTGTGGCCGCTTGCTGGAAGATGGGCTGCATTCTCTTACAAACTCCGCACCCTGCAACCAAAACAGGCAACAGCAGAAGTTATTACAGAGAACTCAATAGGAAGCGTTGCCCTGACAGCGTCGATACATGTGTCAAAAGATTTCCCATTGTCTCTCAGGGGAATTGTTTTGTTTTTTTGTCAATAGCAGCTCACAGTGTGACATCTCCTGTGAACGATGATCTGCTGAAAACTACTGACCGTGACTAAGCACAACATAAGGAAAAGCCAATGTAAAATATTACTATTGAGCAACAACAGGGAGCCGAGGCACTCGCCTGCTTGCTGACTTAACACAATTAAACTGGTGTCATGAGGTCAAACAACAGTTTTGTTAATCGATTAATTGTTAAATCTGTTAAGGAAAGATGCCAAACACTCTCTGTTTGCTTTTCTTAGGTTGCTTCTGTTTGAGCTTACTGCAAATTATATAGTAGGTCCGAACAAGTAATCTGAGTGGTCAACAAGACATTTAGAATGTGTTTCAATCAGCATGACAGCACACCTGCCTCAGCACTAAAAATATTACTCATTGTCACATCTTAAAAATAGATAAACACGCATCTGAATTTCAGTTTTCAACTTTCTTTAATAAATATATTGGATTTTGTGGAACTGTTAGACCGCCTTAGTAATATAGGTGTGCGCCTCGTTGATACAGGTGTGCGCCTCGTTGATACAGGTGTGCGCCTCGTTAATACAGGTGTGCGCCTCGCTGATACAGGTGTGCACCTTATTTGTGATCAAACAGTACAGTGAGCACAGAGAAAATGTTTTTAAAGACTAAAGATGGACTAATATACTGAAGAGGAATATGCGATACTGCGGCCTTTTTTTATTATTATTATTTTTATAAACTGCAATGTATTTGTACAAGTTAGTTTGAAACAACGACGTTTGTTTTTTAAGCAAAATTAGTGTTTCCACTAGTGAGTGTGTTGTCTCGTGTCTGGGCGAGACAGAACTTTAGCTTGTTGTTTGTTTTGAAGCGAGTTTCTATCAAGCGGAGCTGTCTTTATGGAGTTCGTTCTTGCCGGCAGAAACAACGAACAGCCAATCAGCTAACAGACGGGCGGACCCAGCGTGTGGAAACAGCCTATCATATCCCTGGACGTCACCAGTAACAGGCAAACAGCCAATCATTCAGCAGCTGTGTAGTTCGGTTGCGGTTCCATGTTGGTTTGTTTACAAAGGAGTAGCATGCAGTGAGAAGCCGGGAGGAGAGCAGAGGCGGCCGCTATGTAGCGGAGACTGGCACCGGTAGTATAGTAATCCACGGTAGTACCGTCGTGTAAAATTTCTAGTATAGTAGCGACGGTTATGATTTGGCACCGCGGGGTACCGGGTATACCGTGGGTATCGTGCAACTCTAATGCTAATATTAAATAGTGATTACATGGATCTTCTTTCAACTCATTTTGACATTTGGACTTTACAACACTGTGGACATGTTTAGATAACATCCTCCATCAGCTGTGCTGACACAGCACTATTAGCTTAAAGATCATGGATTTAGGAGCAGAATCTGTCCACGGAAAAATGATTTTATTCAGCAGATATCTTAGTCACAACAAGACTGAACGAGCAAAGCAGTTTAGCGTTTATATGTGTGCATTTATTCAGTTTGGAAACTCCATGAACGTTCATCTCCACTGCGAGGTTGTTACCAAGGCCCAGATTACTTGGTAAAGTAGTAAATTGTATTAATTTGCAGTTTTGCTAAGTATGCCCCAGTTTGTTCATTAAAACCACCCACTGTATTTTCTCTTTTCAAATGAGGCATCTCATGTAATAGAGTTTTCACATTTTGTGGACAAAAGCTGCTGTCAGTTTCCCCTGGCACGCTGTCTTCAGATCACAATACATTCAAGCAGTGTAGCAGGAGAGCGCCGCTTGTCTCAGTTATTACGAGCTACTGAACACTGTGATAATGAAAAGGACTCACAGGGAGCATAGAACATCATGAGGACAGGCCTCTCATCTTTCTTCAGCAGCTTCCTGAAGTCCTTAAAAGGAGAATGAGAGGGAGAGGATGATTCAGAAGATTTCTAAACAAACGAGGTATACAGCACATAAAACAGCTGAACGTGTAAATGCTAAATATATCCAAGAAAAAACATCACGAATGTTGACTAAAGCTTAAAGTCAGCGATCACACGCAACATCGATTCCTCTGACAGGTTCCTCCAGGGTACATTTCCCAAAGTATCTCCCGGTTTAGCATACAGAGCTTTAAAATAACTAAGCACACCATCACTTCTGCCTCTTCAGCACTTTATTAGTCTGCGTATATTACACAGAGTCACCACATCAGCAAAGAAAGAAAAGACTTTCTTCTTTGGGTAGCAGGTAGATCAGCCCCCATACTGCTTTCTCTTCTTCATCATCACCTTCGTGAGCTCAGCTACTTCCTTAAAAAAAAACATACTCAGCACAATCTTTTGTTGACACGTTCAACAAGCCCCGAGGCATGAGTGGACGAGCGGGCGAGAGCCGACAGGACTGCTGTTCATTAAATCAAAGCCCTTTCGAAGTGTTGTCAGGCCGTGGGTGGATGTGATACGAGTGCCATCTGACGGGGCTGGGCTGACTGGAAATGTTTGTAGGCTGTGTTAGCGCATAGACAGGTTGGTGTTAGGCTCTGTGAACTAAGCTGGACAGCTCTTTGATGATGCCCTGATATGTTGCTTTTATGTGTGTGGAGGGGATTGTGCTGCAGAGGTGGATATGCTGCTGTGTCAACTTCAAACACTGATCAACAGGACAGGAGAGGAGAGGTGGACGCTGCATCACATTAACCACTTCCTGGCTCTCTTATCATCACAGTGGTTGCATACACAACTCAAAAGGTTGTTCAGGTCACTACTTACTTTTTCTGTCTCTATGTGGACAACATCTTTTGCTTCAGGGTTCTCCTCCCACAGCGGGGGTCCTGACGGGTCTTTTAAGAATGCTACCATGGACTGGAAGGAGGGGAGAAAAAAAACACAGAAAAGGATGATGAATTGGTGAGAGTCCAGACAAAGGCAACAACTTGTTGCTGGCACAAAGTCATCCTGTAAACAACGGAGCAACTGGCGATGATTTACTTGAGCAAGTTGCACAAGTCGCACGTACACCGAGTGGGGGCAGCGCTGTAGGCTGTGCCAGGTGGAAGCTCGCAACACGTTTGTGTATCCAAGAGGTACAAAAGCTACTCCAATACCTTTAAGTGTCTGGTAATGGGCTTGGTAAAGCTCCCTGTAAATATAATGAACCATATGTCTACAGAGGGAACAGCAGGACATATTTCAATTCAGCAGCACTATAACAATGACAGCATGGACGCGGGCGGAATACCTAATTATTATGATGTTGTCATCAGGATTACTCTGTAATGGTTTAAACATGGACTTTTGGTGTTTTAATTTTTTGGGGGCCTTTCCATCTGCCAAGGAAAGAAATATGAGCGAAGCATTAGCGAGGAGAATAACAACATTAAACACGCAGCAACAGCTCTCTGTTCTCCTTTTGACATGTTCCACATCAACTCTGAGTCAGTTCTACTTATTTTAGAGAATAGAAATATGGATGAACACTTCTGAATTACAATTTGATTCCAAACAGGTCAACTTGATTGAAAAAAAAAAGAAGGATGTTTTGGTTGGTGACCAGGCCTAAATAACTGTAGCCAGCAAATGTAGAAAGCTGTAGCTAATACAACGTTATAACGTTGGCCAATCACCATAATGAAAATGGCTGTTTATATGCTCTCTAAATATTGGTGCCTGTACTATTTATGCTTGGCCAAAGATGGTTTGCCAGAGAGAGAAGTGACACAAACAGTTGCTTATTTACTCGTTCAGCAGTTACAACATTATCGCCGTGTTTCTCACCACCTGACAGATGTCCAATATTCACTCTGTTTTCTGTCTCTACCAGCTCCTGAGGGAAATATCTGACTCGAGCTGCTAAGTGCTTCACTGTGTTCACCGGCTAGTAGCTCACCGAGTCTGTCTGCTGTTGGGTGCTGAGCAGGTCGCGTACACGTGACGGGGATCAGTTTTTATGCACTCCTCTCACAGATAAGTACCCTCTCTGTTCAGTTAATCAAACTTTTGGCCTACAGGGATTTTCCTTTTTGAACTGGGACACTTTGATCCTGACTCTATAGTTTAGATACTTTTAATTTTTGAATAGAGTGACTGTCTGCTGATACTGGACATTTTTTTTTTTTTTTAAATCATAATTTTTGTAATAACCTCTCTTAAACTTTTATATTTGCCTTGTGGTTTTTAACTCTGATTGTGCAGTTTTTTAGAGTGCATCCTAGGCTATTTTTAAACTTAGGCGCCGTTGTCCAGGCTTTTAATATATTTTACTCATTCCTAGTTTTATCTTAATCTAAACTAACCTCACCACACACGCTGAGATTTCAGGGGTTTTTCTGCTGCTATGGATGAAAATGAGGCTTTGGGAATGAGAGGGCATCAAAACAGCAAAGTTGGAAGCAGGACAGCTGAACAATGAGCTGAAACAGTGTAAAGAGAGCTGAAGGTACATGTCACAGTGGCAGATTCACATCTCTGTTTGTTCTTTCACGGTGTTTTCACGTCGTTTGATACATTGCTATAATAAAAATATTCATTAAAGCCTCTATAATTAATATCCAACTAAATGTGACCTACATTTGGACTTTCATGGTCTAAACTAAACATCAAGCAACCTACAGTGAGTCTGTCATGTAGACACAACAAACAGAGCTATGCAGACCAATAATGTAAGCCTTTATTCATTTATAGAAGCGTTAATTTCAACTGAATGAATAAAATACAGTAAATGAACACAGACACACTGGGCTCCAGGGGAAAGTATAGTCAAATATTGTGCTGCACTTGAACACCTGGTCAAAAAATGCTTGGTTAAAGACTTCACTCACCTTAGAGGTAGCAGGCCTGTTGTACTCTGTGTGGAACGTCCCATCTCTGCAAAACACAGGAGTAACCGGTGAACAACATGCTTCTTAAGCTGCCGACGTGATAGAACTTTCCAGAAAGCACTGAGGTGTGAAAAAGTCTGACAGCCAGCTGAATTTCTGGTTACTCACTTGTAATGCAACAGCTCTGCTCCCCCACGTTTGGAGCTCGGGTCCACCTTCACTTTCTTACAGAGTTTACGGCCCTCTGAATCTCTGAGAGAGAGACAAACACACAGACAGACAGACAAAAACAATTACAAAACATGTCCTGGAATGCTACAATTGGACAAAATTAATAAGGTTATTTTGCTCGTAGTGCCACTATGATTCATTGTTTGTACTATGTGCTTAATTCAGTTTATTATGCTTTGCCAACATATTTTTTTGTTGCAATAAAGCTGCACTAAATTAAATTAAGAACGGAGGTGAGAAGACGCTGCATGGAGACATAACCGCATTAACATTTCATCACATCAATCCAATCAATGTACGGAAAAACATGGCTCAATGATCTGTTTATTAGTAACTCCAGAGTGCAAAACAAACATCAGCAATGAAGAAGAAAAAGTGTGTAAAATGCAGCAATGTATATAATGCACAGAGGCACATTTCTGTAAGTGAAAATAGGCTGGAGTTGGAGTTGGAGTGGAAATATGCATCGAGCCACCTACGCACACTTTACACTTGCTACAGTGAGGCATAATCAGCAGTATGAAACACTATTCCTCCCCTGTAAATAAAGAGCATCCAGGAAATATGCATTCATTTAAAAGAGAGAAAGAGAGAGAGAGAGAGAGAGAGAGAGAGAGAGAGAGAGAGAGAGAGGGCTGACGCTAACGAATTCAAAGAGGTGGAATTCAATTAAGGCTCTAAAACCCACAAAGTGCCAAATATGTTCAGTGGAGATCTGTATGTACAGATAGTATTTGGACCCTGTGCCTAGTGTCATATTCTGCTGACTCATGAAGGCAGATGGCACCGGTCGGGGGCTCTGGGCACACCAGGAGCAGATGTGACCTCGACACGTATCTGGAGATGATGCGCAGTCATCCGATTCAGAACCAGACTGCTGCCTCCGACTCCTTGAAAGGCTGCCACGAGTGCCAAAGGAAAGGAAACCCCAAACGCACATTAATGACTTCAAGAAATAATAGATTAATCAGGAACAAAAGTAACTATAAACTGTTGCCTGACATAGTGATCATCATCTACAAACTTAGCCTTCATATGACAGCTACGAGTGCAGACAACAGACCTACATTACAATCTTTAATCTATTGTTATATTTTGTATAGTGTTATTTATTGTTCAGCAAAATTTCTGTAGAGGCTCAGTGCGGTCTCAGTTTTCACTTGATATTGACGGCCTCTCGAAATTGTTTTGTTGAACTTTTCCCAACTCCCAACAATGACAACAGCAGCAGCTTTCGAGGTGTACTGACCCATCACAAAATCAATGAACAAATGCCAAAATGGCATGTATGCTACCATGTCATTTACTGAAACTGTTAATCTCAGTGATTTTTAGGTGTGCTGTGGGGCACCAAGAACAAATGAACAAAGGATCCTAAATGGAGAATCAGTATTGATGGTGCTGCTTGCATGAAATATCTCTTAGGCCACACACCTATTATAAAGGCCAGTATGACAATGGATATGGGGGTTTTAGCCTCTTACTCATTTGGTCATACAGACACAGTAAAACTGACTCAGAGAAAAAAAGCTACCATTAGCCTTTTAGTCATTAAGTTTGTGTGAATCAACCAATGAAACAGCAGTGCACAGAAAAGATATAATGACTCACGAGCTAATGTTCAATCCAGAAATAACAAAGAACATGAAAGGCATTTCATCAGAGGCCTGTCCACCGGATGAGGACAACTGCTGTGTATTCACCTCTGGGATAATATCAGCCCATGCGTCAGCGCCAAAGCTCTACAGCTGCAGTGAGAGGGAGGTCAATGGCTGTGTAGTAAGGAGATATGAGGAGGGGGAGGAAGGCTGATGAGAAGTTAGAAAGGTGCTGACTAACATGTGGTGAAGAGATAAACTGTAGTAGGTTCCAAGAAAAACTATTGTCCAATCATGTTTTTTACAGTTTATTCATCACAAAAGTTCAGCACGTACCAAACGGGTTCATATTAATCATATTCGTTTCAATGAAAAACTAAAAATGGCAACTTCTGACTGTTATAGTTCAAAGAGGCTGATCTCCGACAGTATAGCCTTGGGTTTATACAGCATCAAATGTTTTTCAGTAATAGTAATAGTTCACAGATGTTTCATTCAGTGAATAAAAAAGCAAATTGGCTCCTGCTCTCCATTCATGCCAATTTTCAGATGAAGTCAAATTCAAGGAGATTTTGTATATATATGAATACACTAACAATAACTGCTAGAGATAAATGATAACCATATTTATCAGAACTCAAGTCTTAGTTTTGTACCTTTGATCGCCCTACTGCTTGGGTCTTTTGTTGTCATCTGACAAATCTCCATGTCAGCCAAACTTATTTGGGGAAAAAATGAATTATATAAACATTACCGTCTGTCACTGTGACCTTCCTCTGAGGTATGCTCACTTTCAATTTGACCTCCAAAAAAAGTAATAGATAATATGACTAAACGTTTTTTTTTTTTTTTTAGCCTGTTAGGTTGATGGAGGTTCTTGTCCCCAGGGAATAACTTTGCATTTCCAGAACTCTTGATTATCATAAACTGACTTGTTGGCCAAACCTACTAAAATAAGTCCTAATTAACTTGAAGCACTCAAATAATGTTTGAAGCCAAATGTTTGTGTGTCTATGTTTTTGGTAAGACATACCCAACCCAATACTTGACGCAACAAGATGGTTGAGCGAGGTGCACAGTGAAGAGGAAGACTTTATTGATTTTTATTTTTTATTTTTTATTTTATCATCGTGTAGGTTATTATATTTTCATATTTAGGTTGTTTACATTTTTTATTTATTTTTTTATTTTAGTAACGCTAAACAACCGAGACCTGGGAAACTGTATTTCGTTCTACCATACTGGGGTTTGAGACTGACTGAGTCTGAGTTTATTTCACTCATGTTTTACAGATTTCAGCCTGAAATACAACCACACACTCACAAAGGGTCTATAGACATGTGACTGTTGAGGGATTGTGGAGTGATGGGCAACCACCACTGACAGTATAAAGAATGGACAACCTATGTACAAAGTAACCTGTAGGTTACATCGACCGCTCTGAAGCTCAAAATCAGTGGCACTGTGCACCGCCATGTTGGCGGTTCTGACTCTTCCGCCTCCCGGCAAATCTAAAAAATCAGCAAAGACGTGGATCATCAGTGGATCTGAGACAGGCTGAATGATGCCTGGGCCACCTCTAACGGCACCAACTCTGGTTGTTTGATGGACTGCAGCTTTTGGCACTTCCGCAATGGCGTCATTTCCCAGCCACAGAGGATGCCATTTGGCAGCCACATAGTGGTGCCCTGGGAGCAATTAGGGGTTTGGTGCCTTGCTCAAGGGCACCCCGGCAGTGCCCAGGAGGAGAAGTGGCACCTCTCCAGCTACCAGTCCATAATCCATAATGTGGTCTTGAACCAGCCACACTCCGGTTCCCAAGCCAAGTCCCTATGGACTGAACTACCGCCACCCCCAAAGATTCAAGGATCATTGACCGAAGAAAAAAGTTAGAGCACAAAAACTTCACCTTAGGCCAAAGTCTACAGAGTCCCTTTTGTAAAGGATTAATAATGGATTCATCATGCAAAGAGGATGAACCCTGCATGCCATTTTATTATTAGTCTAAACCAAAACACAAATCCTAATCCGTGCTGTGCTTGTTTGTGCTCTGATATTCCCATTCATCCAGACATTAGCATGTTCTATGTCTGTTCTAAATTCACAGAGGAATGGGAGCAGGGCAACACAGTCCTGTACTCCCTTCCTGTATGAGATCATCCATCCCTCTGGCGGATTCCTGTTGGCCAACACTCAGGTCCCTGTCATCTGTTCAAAGTGTGTCATTCTGGCCTTGGTGGCCCTCTTCCTTGGCAGGGATGGCTGTTCTCACGCTGTGATATGCGCTCTACTCTCTCTGCCCCTCTGTCCACCATGAGCTCGCAGCTGGAGCTTCGTTTTGGAACCGGCCCATTTGAGATGGTGGAGAAATATGCCAAACAGCACAATGCTTCGCTACAGAGCCTGGCACCAGATCCATGTGTCCTGCAGTGATGAACCCAGCTCGCTCTAGCTCCCCTTGCAGGAGTCTGGCCCAGTATAAATCTCTGCTTAGCATTAGTACACTCACAAGCATGCTGGAGTTGTTGGAGAATGAGAGAGAGATGATACCATACTCTCTCAGATAAAAAGGTAACCCAGAAAAGCAAACAGTAAACAGGAACATGCATCATGGAGAGTCTTTGAAGAGAAACGTGGACACCAACTGTTCTGACAATTCAGACTGTTTGGAGTTCAGGTTCTCTTCCTCTCATTCCGCCTGGTCTTCGATCCCGGATAAGCTTGAGAGAGATTGTGAATGGTGCAATGAGCACTAGGTGTCAAAGGGGTGTTACTGCCTTCCTCACAGTTTCCTGTTTTATGATACATTCTTTCCTCTCTGGAGAAGAAGACAATTCTTGCAGTTGATGGGTTGACAGGTAAAAAAAAAATGAAATAAAGTAAGTGGAACTGAACACCAGGAAGGGCAGAAAGACAAGCCAAAGTCAGACCACTGGGAAGCAAAAGCTGTGCTTAGAAAAAACAATTCTTGTCGGTGTCTCGGGACTATCTACCATTTGTGTAATGTAAATACTTTCACAGTGTGGGCTGAAGATAGATGTGCTCCGGAGAGACAGATGACAAGTATTGTTCTTTCTCGGAGGGGACATGTGGAGTATGAAAATAATAAAACAAGCATTTAAAAAATGACTGCACCTGCAACTCATGATTGTTTTAAGTTTATGGAATATCTTATGTTTAGTCTATAAAACACATAAATACAGGGAAAAATATCCATCATGATTTCTAAGAACTGTGTTTTGTCCAGGCAGCAGTGCACCTGTAGTGTAGTGTAAGTATTAAATTTACAGTGATATAAAACAGCAGAATTATGAACGAGCAAGCGCTGGACAGTGATTGGACTATTTTCTGACTTAACTGACTAAAAATTTACTATCATCCATCTATCATGCGTGTTTTATACATTTTCTAGTACATGAAAAGTCCAGTCTATTCATGCTTTCATCCGTGTATAATCAGCTAAAAATGATAGATTAGATTAGAAGACAACAAAAACAATAATAATTCTTATTTCTTCTGTAAGTTCACATGACTTTGGCAGCAACAATGCTAATGCTGCCATGACAATGATGTCGACAATAGAGAAATATGAATGAAGTGAATTTGTATGTTTTTTCCAACAGTAGCATTGTTACACACTTAAATTGAATATCATAGCCTTGTCCTTACTAGTGAAAATATACCATGCACATATAGAGACCGGTGACAAACTAAAGGATAAACCTGAATACATGGTGGAGAATGAGTGAAGAGCTTGATGAGTATGAAAATGATGTGAATGATATGCTGTGACCTTTGCAGTGACCAGATTTCAAGCCGACAGACCTTTTTCCCAGCAGCCAATTAGACATGAAATAATAGGTGTTACCAATGATACTGATTAAGGTTCAGTTCAGTGAGCCAATGTGCAGCACAGCAGCAGCCTGCCTGTTTGACCTGAAGGGAACAGGACCTTAATAACACCTGTCCACCCTACTATTTCATGTCAAAATGGCTGCTGTAAAAAAGTCTATTGAACACCTATGATAGTGAATAAATAACTAAATGAGGGAATTAGAGTTTGTAAAAATGGTGTTAATGCCTGCAGTAGAGTTCCAGAGACTTGAAGACTCAACGCCAAGTTGCACTGACATTGTTCCGGTGGCATGCAGTGGACCAACGTCTTAAACTCTGTTATTTTTTGTGCTACTACTGTAAGTAGTCTGTGGTCTGTGAGTTCTGAAGTCCCCCCTACTGCATACTGCTACACACACACGGACACACTAAAGAACACAACTCATGTTTTGAATTTCTTTCTTACCCACACTCTCTCAGACTGATAAAATTTAAGCTTATTACCCATCATGTTGTTGGAAACGTCACATTTCATAACACTCTTAATCTTGCACACTGTTCCTTTAAGTAAAAATATTGTTCATTAAAGCTGGAAATAGTGATGGTTGTTAATTAAAAAAGATAACTCACATGTGAAGTACCTAAAGTTGGCAATAAATGATCTGTCTGGTTAGACTGATAATCTTGTTTATTCTGTCTTTAATGTGAGAGCTCCTCATTAGTAGAAAAATGCTGCCAATTTTTGATTGTATTATTTTTGGGCTCTGCTGTTGCTTCTTGTGTTCAGACATTTGCAAATGTCTGAAACGTAGAAAAATGTGATTATATTTCTCAAAGTAAGGTTTCAAAAGAGCACTTCATATACGACTGACAACTCCAATCAGTAATACCCGTGCCATGCAAAGCCATCTTGATCGGAAGCATAAGACCACGTTTAAACAAAAACAGAAAGTGAAAACTAGAGGAACTCTGACATCACGTTAGAGGGCAGAGAGACAGCACGCAGCAATAAACCAGTGGCTTTATTACCATTCATTTACCATTTTAGGATAAAACACACAATAAAAAGTGAAATGATGATGTAACACATTAGACCAAAAGCTTCAATGGCTACAATAAGTGAGGGGTCTCCTGTCAAACTGTGCTGTACAATAGAACCGGTGAAACAATGCCCTTTACACCCCAGTGGAAAAGCCATAAACTGTGCAGATGGATGGCAGCAGCGACATTCTTGGGAGGAGTAAATTGCTCTGCTGCTGTCAGAGAATTCCTTGGACAAAAGGAGCCGTAATGTCGGAAGAGACAGGGAGTCAATGCATGAGATGGAGAGAGACAAAGTTGTTGTTGTTTTTTTTTTTATCTTCCCATTACTTACCCACAGTTGACCCAGGCAATAGTCCCTTGGCCCTTCACTGTCTGGGCCACATCTGATAGCAGTTTCAGGTGGGAGTCCCCTGATGTAGCTACAGACACAAAGAATACACCATGGTCAGCCTTGTTACCAAAACCTGTTCAATAGCTCACGACATCCCAGAGCCTCGAGACACAGAGGACACTGTCATGTCAAACACAGCGAAGAGGAATTGAGTTACAGCGGAGCTTGGCGTCTTACTAAAGCACAGAGTGTCGAAGAAAGAGATCACTGAGTTTGGGACGGAGGGGTGATGGAAGAGGGTTTTCTAATAGCTTTCAGTGGATGGGTTCAGAGAGGGGGTTTAAGTTACATCAGCTTTCAACATCTTACAATAGTGTGACTAAGCAGGGGATGGGAGGATTATATGGTGACACAAAGACTGTGCTGAAGCAGACCAAATTTCCAGCAAAAACGGAGGAGGTGGAGGCACAGCAGGTATGTTTTGGCGAATGATCCTTTGTACCTGCTGCATGCTGCTTACTGCCATATTTTGTGCTGTTATGAACATCCGAGTGTGAGCTCATTCAAGGACTACATGGAGAGTTCAAGACCGCTGGAGAGTTGCACAATCTACCGTGTCAGAGAGGAAATATGACTGAGCTGTGCAGTTGGCTTTCTGTGCTCGGAGAGAAGAGAAACTAGTGTGTCATAAACTGTACCAGTTACAACAATACACACAGTAATATTACTGATATTCATCAGATATGGCAGCAAAGATTCCTGCAAGTAAAGTAAACTAAGTGTAATGTTCTAGTCCTAACGCAATACATCATTTTTATACCCACCCCAACTCCAACCCCCCCTGAAAACAACTGTGTTTTACCCATTGCATAAAAAAATAAAATCCCTCTCAACGCTCCAGGCCAAGGCTATATTTAGATTTAGGGGCACTGCCATGACTCCCCAGGGTCCTGCCTTACACCGGGTTGCTAACAAAAACATCTGGCAATTCAGAGTCAGTTTATTACCATGTATGGAGCAGAAGGAGATGAGCAGACTATGCTTGGTAGATCTAATACATTCACTGTTAAAGTTCGATGGGCACTAACCAGAGCAGAACTCAAACTCAAGGTCAGAGGCTTGGAGACAAGTGAGGAACAGGTTGAGAATGTCTCTACTCAAGAGGGGGAATTAACATGATGCGGCTAGAAGTGGTCAGATAATTGGTCGGTGAAGAGGACATTAAACGAGTGCCACAGAAAATCTGTAAGAGGATGCAAACCTCTGATGTCTTTAGAGAAAGAATGTGTGTGTGTGACACTGCTGCCAGTGATCAATCAGACCCGCTGCTCGATAGGTGGAAAGCCTTATCCAATACCCTTACTCGGGCTGATAGGGGCCATGATTTATGAAACAAATAAATCTGTGGCTGTGAGCCTCTGAGAGTCCTCTGCTGCTTGTTGAGCAATGGGAGGGTGTTTTGAATGGAAATAATAGTAATATCCAGCAGCTCCTTCAAGGCTGCAGTGTGCATTCTTAGAAATATGCTAATTAAAGCAGAATTAATCTACCGGGGCGCATTGGGGGTTCCCTAAGAGTTGGAAGAAAACGCTCGTTTCGAACTCATTTTGTCTGCGTAAAATGTTTTATTTCATATTCAACTACTACTCTCAAATTCAATACGACGAGTATTTCCGAGTTCACCACTGTGATAGACCACAGTGGTCTCCCCTTCAAAACAGGCTTCAAGCTAAAGATGCACTAAATATTCATTCTAAATACAGAATATCCCGATAAATGGGTAAAATGTTTGTTTTTTTTCTATTACAGAGGGTAAGCAAAGGAATTTAAATTTGTATTTTAATGTTGCACAGCTACAAGAAGACAATTAACTGCCCTAATTCATTGTTATGAATGTCTCTTTGCATTTTACAATTTTTAGATTTGGGTCAAGACGTGAAAGATGATTATTTTTCATGTGTATGCTGATGACACTGTTATTTATTGCAGTGTTAGCCTTGCTCAACGTCGCTGAACACTTGCAAAGTACTTTTAAAGTTGTACAGGAAACCCTGTCTCCAGGTGTGTGTTGTTTTCTAATGCCAAGAGCAGACCACAGAATATCACTGGAGGGGTCATGGGTCAACTCCTGAGGACTGTGATAGATGATTCTCTCACTTTAAGCTACATGTTCAGTGTTTGGTAAAAGACTGAGGCTTAAATTAAGTTTGTGTTTCAAAAACAAGTTGTTAATGTAAAAAAAAGAGACTTGTTGCTACATTTGACCTATATTGGATTATGGGGATCTTTTGTTCATGTGTGCCTCTGCTCAGGCATTACAAACATCACAGCTTACCGTGCATCCCTCTGATTCATCGCTAACCGTAAAGCCATATTCCTATACAAGGTGATCTGTGATTCTATGTTCTTATATTTCTCAGAAGTGTGATGGACAATACTTCAATACTACAATCGAGGGACTTTTATTTGTACCAAATGTTTGTACTGAACTTGGGAACAGAGCATTTGGATACTTGTCTCCTTCAGACTTCGAATCCATATTGAAAGACCTTGAGACAGTATCATAGATCACTATGTGTTAATAATATCTGTTTTGTTTTAATTGTTCTTAGTTTGTGCTGCTGCCTGTCTTAGGACGCTCATGAAAAAGAGGTTTTTAATGTCAGTGGGAGCTTTCCTGGTTAATTATTTTTTAGAATTGTTGGGATAATCGTGGATGTACTGTACTTACATTTGGAGGAAACAGCATTTAAGTATCATCTTGCATTTGTAACTTAAGCTGTAATCTGGAGCAAACTGAGCTAAGAGTTTTGTTCATCCTGTTATGTCACAAATGTTAGACTTCTTTAAAACCTTGTGTTTGAAAGTACCGCTGCTAACTGTCTCTCATTACAGTGATTATAATAGACTGTAATTATGCACTTGTACAAGTATGTGAGCACTAAAAGCACACCTAGCCCTTGATGATGATTAAAGCGCGACGACTCTGATTCATGATGAAAACAACATGAAATGTATAGTTCAACGGGGGATTTCCCCAGTTGTTGGCTGACGTATTGTGTGGCTCTGAAATATGTGACATTAGATAGAACACCAGATGTTATTTGGGTTTCCAGCGCTCCACTATGACATCTACAGTTACAAGCTGTCTGAGAGTCATTGAGATAATGCAAGCAATATCCATGAGCTGTTACTCTGATTGTCTGACAGGACTGCTGTCTCCGCCTCCTCCCTTCACAGAAACAAGGTGAAATTTATGACACTGTATGTAGTAACATAACATCTCTGATATCCGAAAATATATTTGAGTGGATGTCCTCTCTGACCTGTCTTGGTGTAGAGCACAAGGACATTGGTTCTCGTCCTGAGCAGTTTCTTGAAGTCTTTGTGGTCGCTGACCTTCTCTATGAGAGGAGAAACCTTCACCGCCTCCAGAACGGGCAGCAGCCACACCTAGTGAAAGGCAGAAAGACAAACAGCGGTCACCAAATCAGTTGTGTGGTGATGCAAACACATAACCACTGAAGTCTGGTCGGATTCTTTCACCCCAACAAATACTACCAGCCTAATTTGAGTTATCATTCATAGTCCCCAGTACAAATTCATGCTCCCCAGATGTTAACCTCTTTCTATTTACACTGTAAACTTCACTCTAGCACCATCCACAGAATGAGCTTTACATCTTTTGCTCAAACAGAGAAAAAAATTGTCGGTATGCAGTTTATTCTGTCTAACAAACTGATACTGTGGGGTAGTAATGAACCTTTAGGGGCTACTGCCACGCTTTAACTATGAGGCAAATAAAAATATCAGTATCAGCTTTGTGAAATGAGTTTGATGCAGCGAGGCAGAGCTACAATCTTACAACGCTGCAGCAGTCCACGGCACTTTGAATCTGAATGTCAATGTGGCAGCGGGGGGAGACGGCTCCGGCTGCTTCTCTTATCTCTTTGCTGTGACTCATAATTGCCAAAAACAAATCAACACTTTTAATTTGTAGTTTACTCTGAAATGGAAAGTGAGAGCTTCACCCCGCAGTCATGTAATTACGGATTTATTTTCAGCTACTGTAGCACAGGTGAGAGAGGACGTTGCTTCCAATATCAACCTGTGATAAAGTTGTTCAAAGTAGTAGTTCAAAGCAAGCAACAGGTGGCTACATCTGCATCATTAGTCTGATTGGCTCCCTCCACCAGTGGCTGGTCTAATGGTGTGACCCAATATTATACTATAAAAAAAGTATTGAGAGGCCTGCACTTTAATCAAAGATGACTAAGAGAGAAAAAAAAAATACAAGGCTGACTACTCTGGAGTCATTTAATCGCCTCTATGCTATCACCATTCATTAAAAAGCCCTTCCTATCTGTCTGACGAGAACTAAATTAGACACCAAATGTCGTTTACATGAGTGCAAGTCAGATTAGGCTGATGTGATGAGAAGATAAACACAAGTTATGGCAGTATTTGGCTTGGGACCCACAGGGACCACATTGTGAAGGGTGGGCTAATTAGAGGCTGCCCAGGTGACACTGTGGCATTCAGGAGAGCGAGGCGCCGGAGACACGATTAGGTAGAGATGGCAGGCTGTCTTATTTATCCAAATGAGACAAGAAATGCGATGCACAATGGCTGCCTACAAGGATTCAGAAGACGCAAGCTGAACAGAATTGTGGAAATATTTACTTCAATTGTCTTTCAGACAAACAAAGAGCAGCTAAACTAAGGCAAGGCAGCTAAGGCAACATCTATCCAACCTCAAATGGTGGTTTTGGTGTAGGACACTGTGAGGGAAGTGAAGATACAATACAGAAGGGTGATGAGGTGCATCCTCTGACAGTATAAGGAATGAAATGGTGGATCCGTGACAGGTTTCTGAATAACCGTTCTGAAGCGCGAAAAAGGCTTATGGAGACTTATGGTTAGCCAGCCACAAGTGGCTGTTTGAAAAACTGCAGCTTTTGCATTGGCTTCACTTCACAGCTACAGAGGTTGCCGCTTGGGTGCATCATAAAGTTAAAACCTGGATCCCAATTTCAACTAAATTGTTGATTTAGTTACAATAACTTGTATGAAAGAGAGCAGAACTATATACATTTACATTGTAGCATGGCCTTATGATGGCATACATATATAGACACAGTTTCTCTGGGGACGCTGAAAGGATTACCTCCAATGGAAATGTCTTGTCCATCAAAAGCTCATCTCGTGAAGGTTTGAAAGGAGGCTCTGATAACAATATGGCTAGCTAATTCACAGAAGTTACAAAGGAACCTAAATAGTGACCTGGTCACAGCCAAAAAAACATTTCACTTCAGCATTTTATCCATGTCTACCAGTAATCCATGTTCAGTTATGTTCCAAAGAGCACCTATTTCTACAATAAATCAATGCTTTGGAGTGTTTTGAAAAACTTCGATGGACATTGTGACCATTTTTTCTTACTTTGTCGTGTGTTTCTGATTCAGCTTTAGGATCCTTTATAACTGCAGGAAATCCAGGATGCATACAGCTGCCGTCTTCTGTGAAGTTACAAACTTTACAGAGGCGCCTTTGAGGCACTGTTTGATTTTACTCTGACAGATTTATAATGGAGTTTTCCTTATTTAGCAAATAAGACTGGCCAACAAAGTGACCCGGGAATGTCAGACCAAAGCAAGTTCTCTTATCTTAATGAAAATATTTTTCATCAAGGGATTATTAATTTAACACGGATAAAGATCGGCTTACAAAACTGCGGATTTATTTTGGTAAAAATTATGTTTTTCAAATTATGAGCCGATCACTGGTCAAGTATGAAGCTGAAAACACCTGGCAATTACTTAGTTACACCTCTCTATATACTTCCTGTGGCATGAAATGTGTCGGCTGATACCTGCTCCTACAGTCGAGGCAGTTGGGAAAGATGCTGTTGTCAAGCCAACACTGCATCTGGCTGTGATACGGTGTGATTCTTCCACGGACCAAAGCGTGCGTCATCTTTCAGTGACAGACGTACAATAATAGAAATAACTACAATGTGCTGACAGTTTCCCCACAATGTATCATATGTGACAGGTCCATTGAGAGACAGCATTACTGCACTGCAGACGATTTAGCATGGAGTTTTATTACAAACGAATTAAGGCACACGCGCACGCCATTGAAATAGAAAACATGAGTACAGCAGATCAGTGTTCTGTGGAGTGCATTCACAAGACATGAAGAGGGAGTAACAACAAATTAAATGAAAATAAAAACAGTTGTGATGTGAATCCAATTTATTTTCCTGCTCCCCGTCTGTTAACTGCTGCTGCTGGTTGCTTTCTGGGGCTGCTCGCCTTGCACAATACATTTTTAAACTTGAACTGCGAATGACAAAAGCGAGCAAAGCATGATAAACTACAGAGCATGACTCCATTAACTCAGATCCCAGCGGTCTTAATCAGAACACTTCACCTGGAGATTGGCTCTTACTGCGATCAGGGACGTGGGTTCACCCCGGGTGAGGCGCTGCCTCAGGACCCTGTGGCAGCACTGATTCTGACTTCTTAGGGAGAAAACAGGATTCCTAACTTTGAGTCCAGGTTTATTTCATTGTATAAGAGTCATAAAATTAATACATTTAAATGAACAACCAACCCTTTTATTTAATTTTTTGTTATTGATGAATATGTGGTCAACACCTCATAGTTAATGTTTTTTAAAGGTTGCAGCTCATTGTATATTGTGTTCCATTTGGACGCTCATGTAATTCATGAAACCTGCACAATGCGTCTGAATAGAGTGAAGGGCGCACGATGGATCCAGTGGAAGAAAAAAATGGATCGCTTTTCTAGATTCAGGGTGTCACTTAGCAATGCTAATGAAGGTCTGTTTCTATGGATTCGAGAGAAAAGAGTTCAACGTGCCCACTTCATGAAAAACAAAACAAAACTAAAAAACACAGTGGTGTACTTTGAAGTTTCTCACATCCAATACCCCCACTGACTTCAGCTGTGCGATCTGGGATGATGCTGTCTATGAGAAATGCATTATGCATCTCAATGTATAACAATGAGGGCACGATGGTCTATTTCTTTCTTGAATTTCTAATAACTGACCCTCATTATCATCACTAAGTGGGATGCCAAATCCATGAATATGTGCATGATTTTTTTTGTGTAATGAATCCATTGTGCACTCTCCAGTCTGCTGTGGTCCATTATGAGGACTGATGGGTAAACAAGCAGAATTAGAACCTGCCTTAATGGAACACAAGATGCAGCTCCGGTCAGCAGCACATGATCTGAAATGTATTTTACACAGTTACAACTCATGATTATTTTCTATGTGTGTTGATTCAATTTTGAATTTACTTTTTTGGCTACGTTAAGTCAAAACGATCAAATCGTGCTTAAATCGTCTGATTAATGGTAAAGAAATGGAAACAAAAACCTCTCATATTTAAGACTCAATGATTTGAGCCCATTACTTTATTAATCAATCAAACCATGGACTCAATCAAACTCTTAATCAAACCATTACATAGCAAGGTGTTCCATCCAATGTGCTTGAATCAGCATGTCATCACTAAAAACATTACTCCACATTGTCACATCCTGAAAATGTATAACATGTAAATACATTTGAATAAGTAGACTGAAAGTCAACTTTTAATGAACAAATAAATCTGGATTTCAATCTGGACCACTTCAGTGACACTTGGGCCGCATGACTGTGGTGCCAATACTGACGGCAAAGCACACCCACTCATGTGATACTGCTTAATCACTGTTTTTTAACAAGCGTTTTGCATAGTCACACATGTATTAGCTAGGCATGTGCGAAAGGCAAAACAATATGACTGATAGAGAGAGTGTCACGGTTCTAGTCATATAAGAATCATGTTGATGGGACATTCCCAATGCTCTTAATAAAAGACTTTTCCCATCACATAATTAAAAACTGGAAATGAAATGTGGAGTCACGGAGTCCTTCTTCACAGCGGCCATTTTGACATGAAATAGTCGGGTCAACACAGGTGTTACCAACGATACCAATTAAGGTTCATATCTATTTATTGCAGCAGTGGGCTGCAATAAATAGATATATATCCCAGTGAGCCAACATGCAGCACAGCAGCACCCTGACTCTGTGTGACCTGAATGGAACTGAACCTTCATTACTATCACTGGTAACACCTGTGTTTACACTTTATAGATCAGCATCACTGACTGCTGATAGTCATATATAATAATATTATCAGTGAAAATAAATAAATTCATGAATATATAATACAAGACTTATGACTTTATTTTCTGCTGATTGTAATCAAGTTCAAGCACTATGTCAATCTTGGCTAATTATCTCCAGTTTTAAACATATCAACAGGTTCCCAGGATACAAAGATCTATTTGAATTATCATTCAGTCAGACTTGGTACATGTTTTATTATGAGTAGAGTTTCAGATTCGTAAAGAACCCCGCCCTGGTCACAGCTGGCAGATGACAGATAGAAAGAAACTCAACTACCAATCACTGAGCCGTGAACAAAGGCAGCTCCGGAGGCTTCCTTCACTCTGCCATCACTGTGAGAGGGCATTACACACACACACACACACACACACACACACACACACACACACACACACAGACACACACAGACACACACACACACAGACACACAGGTACGGGCCTCCACGAGGGATATTAAATGAGAAGGAGGAACAGAAATCATCAAGCGAAAACGAGCACCTCAGTTGTGAATAGCTGGCAGCAGTTCTATTCTTCAAGCTGGAGGAATTATTTTTCTTTATTGATTTGATTTTGGCAGGCGCAGCTCAATATAAATTAGCCAAAATTCCTGAATTAACATGTAATAATGGAAAAAAAAATCTTATTTTCCAACAAGGTACAGAACAACAAACATGTTCAAAAGAGCATCATAAACAAAGAGAGGAAAAATAATGCTTCTATTATTCCACCACATAGCGAGCTGTAAACACAATACAACAGACTGCATCACCCTCACTGTGCACCTACTAAACCAGGCGTATACACTAATGCGGGGATTTATCTGGGATAAATATTACATGTTATTATATGCCACATATCGACCTGCCTGCAAATTAGTCTGCCTCACAGCGTTAGAAGGTTAGAGTTAACTGAAAATGACCCTGTCAGTCCCACAGCGCTGTGACCTGGGCTCTGCTCAAATGCCACCAAAGCTGCCAGCTCTCAATAAGACAACAGCTTAAATGTCACCTGGCATGTACCAAGTGTGACCTCTCAAAAAAAAAAGAAAAGGTCCATTCTCATCGCTGTAATCTACCTGAAATCCTTTCATCATCAATCACACCACCACACATGTACTGACTGCATGGTTACACCAGCATTTGGTGATCACGCCTCTCAGTGCAGGACAAACCATCGGCGCTTTATACATCCACCTTCCTTATCTGCCATAGAAGGTATGTCCCAAGCGTTTCCTGTAAAGAATGCGGCGCTCGCTAAGCAGCGGGTGCCCCCAGCCCTCTGCCTGCGAGCACACACCCTCCATCTGCTGTGACAAATCCGCCTAATAAATGGCATCCAGTCCTACGGGCACCGCTGAATCAGCACAAATCACACCAGTGTTTGTCGAGCACTTGCCTTGACTTTGGTCTGACTAATGAAGCGGTCAGGTGTGTGTCACCGTGTGTGGACTGGCTGCTTGTAAAAGGAAGCTACAGCATCCGATAAAACACACACACACACACACACACAGACACACACAGACACACACACAGACACACACAGCACTGATTTAGATGCTTCTTAGCTCTCAAATGAGCAGAGGAGGAATCAATTAGCAGCTCTGCTGTGGGATGAGGCTGGTTATAGAGAGCAAAATATGCAGAAAGTACAAAAAAAGGGTCAAATACTGAAAGATGATACGATATGGACACTGGCCTAGTTAAGCTCAAATGACTGCGTTTCTGTGGGCTCTCATTTGTGTTCATAAGCTGGAGCATGACAGATGTAACGCAAGGAGCAAGTGGATCTGCTGTTTGTACCATTTCTTCATTAATGCGGACATGAGCAGACTGTTTTTGTTAGACGGGCCATTTGTCCTTTATCCTTTGTGCCGTTACGTCGACATAAATCTCAGCCGGGCTGATTCAGAGCAGAAGGAAGAGACGTGCTGTGTGTTGTCTGTGTGAATCAAAGTGACCTACAGCTGCATGGATTCATGTTTTAGAAATGGGCTTTGTTCAAACACTGATTGCTTCCCTTAACATGATGTAATAATTTACAGCCCCATTAAAGTCAGCGGAATAGAGAGGATGTGTTGTTTGACATGTTTAGTAGCTGCTTTGCTGTTTGTCCTTTATCCTTTGAGATATTCTGTTATGTTGACAAATCTCAGCTCGGCTGCTGCCACCGGCAGCTAAAAGGATTCACTTACAAATCAATCGGATGAGACTATCATCAGAAAATTAACTGTCAAAATGTGTCAAAGAAAAATGCATATATCACCGGTACAACAGAATATTTGCTGCTTTTTCTTGTCTTGGTTATCTGATACTGATTGATCTTTGGGTGATCACGGAGGCTATTCTAACATGACAGTCTGTTAGTCTGTTACCAGAAGAAGCAGACACTGGCCGCCGTTTGTTTAAGTCAGAGCATGACGGCGTGTGTGTGAGAAATACCTGCACAGGACTAAATGGCAGTACAATCTGTTTTTGGGGGGACAAATCAATAAGAGTCACTCCCAACACGGCTGATTCTGAGTCTGTAAACAAAACAAAACGTCAGTGTAAACAGTAAGGTAGGGTCACACACATCGATCGCACCAGCCTGGACTAAGAAATAATATCGTTGACAGGGGGACGATAGAGAGTGTGTGTGTGTGTGTGTGTGTGTGTGTGTGTGTGTGTGTGTGTGTGTGTGTGTGTGTGTGGATTAAATTGTTTTGACAGGCAGACCTCTACCACCCAGACAGCTGACCTCTAGCAAAGTGCTGTGCTTTCTAAGAATCCCCCTCCCAATAAAAAAACTACTAATTGTTGCACAAACTGCAAAACACTCAAGTTCCATTCATGTCCATTATCTACATCTGCATGCATTAAATGACGTTCTCTGACGGTGTGACAGATTTCAGTCACTTACAGATGAAGACTGTGTTTTATTTGATTTATTTGTATTATATCTACAGACTTGACAATGAGTAGCTCTTAACCTTTAATCTGAAGGCTGTGCAGCCACAGAAGGAGCAGCTAATGTGAGATTATTGCGTGCAAATGATTCAAATCTCTTCAAATTGGAGTTCTGTATATCAAAGAGCTACGACTCCTACACCGTACATCTGCTGTGGATGTAAACACTGCCGGGTCAGAGCGGCGAGTCAGCACTTTGACCTCACCGTCATGTTTTCATTGAGCTGTGGCTCAAGTATCAAACAGTGTCACTGTCCAAATACATACATGTAAATGTGTAAAATAAACACACACCCGAGCACCACCTCTGTTTGCAGAGGTGGTGCTCGGGTGTGTGTTTACACATTTACATTCAGCAGGAAGCAGGATACGGTCAGCAGTGTTTGCAGGTCCTTCATGTACAAATCATGCTTCTGTGTAAAATCATATTACCATTTTATGCTAAAGCTGGAGTTGGAAAGTCTGGATGCTCGTTGTGATAAATGACATCACAACAATGGGCCAAGTTTGGCAGTTTATTTTCATAACACATTCAAACAAATGGGATCAATGAGTGCTATTATAACAGTGGCATATTTATACTCAACTGGCAGTTTATTACACACACTTAGTTCAAACTCATCCAGACTAATAAAGCAGTCCTCTAATAAATATCACCTGCATTATTTATGATCCTTTTGGAGGATGTAGTTGTTGGTGGTGTTATTTTACACCTGTCAGTGTGACAGAACATGCATCATCCAGAACGATCAGAAAGTTGAATCAACACCTCTGTTATGAACTCATATTAGACTGCATTAGTTTGAGCGGCTCTATAGACAGACCTGAACATGAAGTGGACTTATTCTAACAAGGTGTAGTCTGGTGAGAGCGTTCCAGTTTAAACATATGTAGAAACATATTCATATGCAGGCTGCAGCTCTGCTCTATGTGAAGGTTACTGAGCAGTCACATGACCTGAAGCGTGCTGAGCTTCTTCCAAAGGGCACTTCTCCTCTCCTTGTCTCACACACACGTACAGCAGCCAGCTCACACCCAGCTGGGAGTGAAACTCTCTTATGAAAGTCACAAACTTTTCAATATTAATTCCCCTCGCACGAACTCACACGGCTGGGCACGGGTGTGTGTGTGACTCAGTACTCCTGCTGTGTTAAAAACAATAACCTGTACCGCCGGGAGCTAAACTCAAACACCCGGGGACGAGGACGGTTTGTTTTAGCTTAGAGACGAAGGTAAGTCAGTCCACCGGACCTCAGTCATGGCTCACACACAGGGGAGGGGACCCCGTGTGCACAGGCGACCGCTGGTCACAAACCGGCTCCGTGAGGGGGACACACACACACACACATACACACACACACACCGAACCGGACATTTTCACCTGCGCCACACAACCCGCAGTCCGCCCACAGCGGTACCGGCTGGTTAACTAAATCTGCGCCCCAAGTTCAGTCAAGGGCTGTCAACTTTACCTCCTGCACGGACGAGGCTAGGAGCACCGCGGCGGAGAGAGCCTCCGCTTGGCTTATTTTTCCCTCCTAAATTCCTCAACGGACACAGAGACCCTCCGGTAACGTCACAGAAAACAGTTACCGTTAACGCCGACACGGCGGAGAAGGAGGTTCGTTTCACTCACCAGGAACACCAGCGTGAACATTTTCGCCCCTCTCATCCGTCTCCCGTAGCTTCTCCAAGAGGCCATGATGCCGTTGCCACGTCTGGATGCGCAGGCGCATTCGGGTTTCCCACGGATTCTTGAGCACGCCGCAACGCTCCTTGGGAAATGTAGTTTCAAATCAATGTTCAGCAAGTCGGCGTTGCACCTGCCACCTACCAACCAGCCAGTTTTGTGTTATTTCGGGTATCAGTGAGAGTGTAAGAGCTGCAGTTCGTGTTCGTGGTTTTGTTTCCATCAGCATGACGCAGCCATATTGCGAGACAATTAATTAGCGACACAAGACAGTAATTACTAAATTGGTGTGTGACTGAATGGCTCTTAATTAGCTCTTTATCAATTCGACTTGTGCTCCTTTTAGAAATGGAGTTTTGATTACAGCTGTGAAATGTGCTCCATGGCATCTGGTTCATGCAGTGCTACGCCTCAATGACACAAATGTACAATATAGAAACTGACTGCTGACTGACTGGAAGGTTTTATGGCATATGACCCTTGAACGCCTCATCTTTTAAATAGTGGAAGAATAGAATAGAATAGAACAGAATATAATATAATAGAATATAACAGAATAGAATAGAATAGAATAGAATAGAATAGAATAGAATAGAATAGATGGAACATTTACTTGAATGAACCTGATTTGATCTGAGTTTACTGTCCTATCAAACTGATGTACACAGAAAGGAAACAGCACGGATGTGTTCTGGATGGAGTTTGGGTCGTGCTGATTGCTTCCTCACCACCATCTCCTCATACAAGTCACACCCACCTGTTTATGGGCTACACCATGCCAGTCACTGATAGAGCAGAACACAACAGGACGGGCTGTTTGTGCCGTATCCAAGTGACACATACCTGCATAAATTCATGTTCTGTGAATGGGGTTTGCTCTACACTGATTGCTTTCCTTATCGTGATGTCAGACATGTGATCATTTGCACGCCTGTTTCAATCAGGGCAGCGAGCAGAATAGAAAAGACGTGGGGCGCTTTTGTTTGTGCTGGATCAAAATGATGTACGGCTGCATGTGTTTTTTAAATGGAGTTTGGTTCACGTGGATAATTCACTTAAATAACCTGATGTTTCAAGTTCAATTTTACTGCATCACACTGACATATAAGAAAGAACACAGCATGAATAAGTTCTGAATTGAGTTTGGCTACTGATTGTTTCCTCATCACATATAATAAAAGTCACAACCACCTGTTTATGGACCACTGACAAAATAGAATAGAATAGACGTCACTGTTTTTTTTGTGCCGTATTAATGAATGTTTTTGAATGGAGTTGGGTTTATATTAATTGCCTTCCTTATTGTCATGTAGAACAAGTAGTAAAAATGTATATAATTAATCAGTCTGTTTACATTCCACACCAGGGAAGTCACTAGACTAGACTAGACTAGACTAAACTAGAATGAAATAGAATAGAATAGAATAGAATAGAATAGAATAGAATAGAATAGAACAGATGTCATGGTTTATTTGTGCTGTATTATTATTATATTTTTTAACAGTTTGGTTTATACTGAGTGCTTTCCTTACTGTGATTAATTTATTCACAAAATGAATTAATGAATAAATAAGACTATGTCTGCCTAAATCCTACACCAAGGTAGACTAGACTAGACTAGACTAGACTAGAATAGAATAGAATAGAATAGAATAGAATAGAATACAGTGGAATAGGTTTAACTGCACAATATAGCTCAAGAAATAAAGAATGAACAGTTTCTTTTTTCTGAATGGAGTTTGGCATGTACTATTCTCTTCACCCTGCACCTTCCTGGCAGAACAGACTGACTTTGGTCAGCAGTGTAAGCGTCACTTGTGTGTTCACTGTTCCACTGTCTGCTTTGGACAGAGCAGCAGAGAAAACACCCAGATGCCCAGTGGAGTTACATTGCCAGGTTACCCCCGCACACAGCAGGTTCCGTGGAGTCCCAGACAACAACATGCAGGGTAAACGTTTCCCAGAAGCCTTTCTGTCTCTCCCAGGTCCACGCCGTGATTCACTCCCAAACATCGCCAGTGTGTGTGTGTGTGTGTGTGTGTGTGTGTGTGTGTGTGTTTTATGTCATAGACGGACGAGCTGTTGCGACACTCTTCCAGCTCTCCGGGGGGTGTCCATGCGTACTTCCTCCCGACTGCGCTTGCAAATTGGCCCCATCTTTGCTTACTATCATCCCACACACACACACACACACACACATGCAGACACATACACACACTCCAACCCACCCACTCCGGTCCCTCCTCAACTCATGGTATCGTCCGACGCTCAAGGAGAGAGAGAGAGAGCGCAGTTGTTGGCTGCAGGTCGCTCGGAGAGTGACGCACACAGCGGCTGAGAACACAACACTAGAACCCGGTCTTTATTCTGTGTCTACTGCTCACAGAGCGAGTCTGATTCTCTCCTCGTCTCTGCCTGGCATTGTCATCAACTTGGGGAATACAAACTGCTTCGAAGGTAAAGAGGAAAATCACTTTTTCTTTCTTTTCTTTGGCAAAATACCTGAAATGACTGATGCAAAAGCACTTTTTTAGGTGTGTTGTGCACCAGTTTTCAGCGTGTAGGCGAAATGGATGTAGCTCGACTTTGATTGAGGCGCTGGATTTTCTTTTTTTATTTTTATTCTGGAGACTAAATCAACACAATAGCCCGCTTTAGCGTGAGTAACCTGCTTGTGTAGAAATTAAAAAAAATCCTCCTCCATCATTGGATTGGTGAGCTTTATTCTGCCATGCTGTGGGGTCCGTTTTTCCTCTGGACCATTTTCCCAATCAGAGCAGGATTTCAGCTATGTGACGATTTTTAAAATGTAATTTTTTTTATTGTAAATGTCAAATACTTTTCTAGGCTTTTTGCCCACTTTGGCTGTCTGAAGGCGATGTGATTTGTCCGTACATAGCATGTGTTATTCAGAGCAGTTAGCAGACCCTTTATTCCACGCCAGTTTTACTTTCCACTCACGTTTCATCCCAGGATCAGAGGAGCATTTGTGGGGCTGCAGGAGCTGCCTGAGCCTGCCACATTAAGCGCTGTCTTCAAACTTTGTGCTGCACGCTGCCCTGTAGTCACTGTTCAAACGAGATGTGAACTTTTATCTTCAGGGGGAAACTTCACTGATAGGATCATATGGCAAAGTGGAATTTCAAAGTGTCGTGCGCCTTTTGTTATCTCAAATTGTTTATTTTGAAATTCAAATTAAGACCACGGATGTGGTGTAAAAATGACCATCCTCTTGTCTCTTTCTCCAACTCTGCAAGTCTGTTTTGTTGTCAGACTCAAGACTGCCTGCAATGACCTCATTGCTTATCAATTCCAATTAACAAATTGGCTTTTACGCGCGGAATGTGCAGCCTTTTACGCACACTCCGAGTGTATTATCTGCTTTAAATCACTCCGAATCCAAGCAAACGTTCTTCGGACTAATTCTGCATGAAAACACTCCAGATCAGCTCAGAAAGTCATTATTCATGAGCTTGTCACTTGGTCGAATTGCTTCTCCATTTCTCCCCGGTGCGTGCAGACATTTCAGATCTGTTTTTTTATTTAAGATTCTAAAAGAGGGTTAAGTGTCCAGCAGTGTCCCGCCACAGTGCTGATGTCGAACAAAGAAACGCAGAGCTATAAATTAGGACATTTTCCCTTTCTTGCATGTGTTTAAGTTCATTATTCTGAAATGCATTGTTGGAGCGGAGGACGGGCTGTGTGGTTGCAGATCGACAGAGGGCAGTGTTGAGCAGCGCTGTACAGCTGTGATAACACCTTGCCAGGTGAAGTTTGCTGCATCATGTGCTGGACTATCTCCACAAGTGATCACACGCAGAGTAGCTTGTCTGGGGTACAGAACTCATCCAAGCTTAACAAATAAAGGCATATGGGGACTTGATGGTTTATTGCTTCGTGTGATTTATGTATTTATTTTTTTGCTTCAGGTGAAGATTTTATCTGCAAGCGGCTCACCAGGAGCAGCTTTCAGAGACATTCAGTCCCTAAATTATCACACTCATGCGACCATATTGACCAAACTTATTCACTTGAAAACTGTTCCATCACCACTAGCCACCACAAGAGCTTTCAGAACCTTTTATTTTCGAGCCGCACTCCTTCCTCGTGTGTATTTTTGTCCCTTGGTGGTTCATTGTCTTCAACAGCATCAATGAAGGACACTATATTATTCACTGATACTCAAAAAGCTCTCAAAGTCTGGAGCATGGCTGGTTTGAGTTTTGGGAAATGTTTTGAATGACATAATAAGTTTGTCTGCTGCTCTTTCAAATCTACCAAGAACAAGAAGTACTTCCTGACAAAAATGAATTTTCTGATTTAAATAAATATTCGTCTTAATCATTTGCTGTAATATTCTTCCTCTTATTTCCCTTTAGTTGCACAGAATCTTGTTTTGTTCCCTCTTGTTCCCTATCAAAACAACCCAATTGTCCTTGTCTGGAATTCAAAAGTTCCAAAATAACTTTTATTTGCTTCATTCATTCATCAACACGTGTGAAAGTCCCATATCTCCCCCCATCTTTTGATTGTTATTCATGTATTCTTACAGGTTTTTGTCAGGCCCACATGCTTGTCTTATGGATGATTAACGCTTTTGTAATATGAAGAGCTGTTTCAGTATCCTGGGTCAGTCCTTTCAAATGGAAAACAGGTTTCCATCTTTGATGAACTTATGAGGGCTCTTGACAGGTCCTGGTGGGGAACCAGACCAGCAGAGCAAAAGAGATCTGAAACAAAACACAAGCCTCCCCACAGACCCAACTCCTCTTCTTAGACCACCTCTATGTTCACTTTCCCTGCTCTCTCGCTGTGTCTCTTCAAAGTCCTTGTAGTTACAGTGTGTGAAAGTCTTTTGTTTCTCATTATATGTCGAGGTCTGTATCTTTGTGCCATCTGATGTCGACATAAATAATTCATTTTCATTAACAAATAGACGTGGAGTAGATGAGTTGGCAGCCCTCTTCATCAAATTTTTAATGATGCATATTTAAACTGTACCATGTGGATGATTCCTGTCGAGCATCAGTTGAGAGGGGACAAACGGATATGAAAGTTTAATGTCTGCAGAACTTGATCTGTCCTCTCCTTCATCCGATATTGGCTCTCGAAGAAAATGACATGTTCAGTATAGTCTAACCTCCACAAGTGTGTGACGACTGACGTGTGTGTTCAACTACAGATAACAAATACGATTCAGCCTGGTCTCCATACTGTTACCCTTCAGATATCTTCAGGTCTATAAAAGCAGCACATCAATTTGAAGTAAAAATAATCTGTCTCGGCAGAGTTGGCAGTCTGTTTTGTCATTTCAAAGAGCAGCTTTTCAACCACCAAAACTAAGGCAGCTAAGTGGAAAAGTGACATCTTCTACAGCACGTTATTTCTGCAGTTAGTCTGTCGTTCAGCTGTTTCTTCAGGCATGTCAAACAAGCACTCCAGGACATCTGTCGCCTCTCACATGCACCAAACCAGCATTTATTTATGCACTGTAACACCTCGTGCTGTTCATATATATATATATATATATATATATGAATCCTGACTTGAGTGAGATGCATTTCCACTCTTTAAAACTCAGGAAGGATGCTGTAAGAGCTGCCGCGAGGCAGCGAGTGACTAGCCGAGACGTGCTCTGCAGACCGTTGATCTTGATTTTGCTCCTTTTTTTTCCCCCCTTCTTTACACTCCCTGAACCTGGTGTGTGAAAGTGAAGCAGAGAGATTGTAGACTTTTAAAGTGGCCTTCTCGAGCGGGATTCACATGGTAATTAGGTCAGGGCACACGGAGGAAAAACAAAGCGGTCCGCATGCGGGGAGAGAGCTGGAAACATACCAGGTTTTTGTTAAGATGTTTCAAGGAGAGTGAAGAGACACACAGAAAGAGATGCTTCCTTAAAGTGGCTGTATATATATTCAGAACACTGCAGCCACATTGGAGAACCTCCTGCTCTCTGTTATGTAAATATAATGCCAGATTTGAAATCACAGCGTCGGGGGCGATGTGACTTGTGTTGGCAGAACCTGGCCTCAATATTCACTGTGCTCTTTCCACCCCCCGAATACAAAACTGCGCTGCCTTGTCACCTGAGTGTGATTATGCTGTCCCACAGTGCTGACATGAACGCTGCCGTTTTCCATTCACACGCTCTCCAAAAGCCCGATTGAGGTCGTGCACCTGAGTGCACCTCATTTTATTTCAAATCAAATCACTCCACTGCTATTTGTTGACTTGTGCAGGAAACATGCAAATTTTGGCCTTGACTGCTATTTGTGAGCGCTCTGATGCCCGTTTCCACTAACAGCCACAAACTTGACAGACACTTTGCTGCTTCACTCCAACAGGAATCTGCCTTTACACTTTACAGCCTTTTGTTCACAGGTGATGAGAATGCCTAGTTGTGATAAGCAGACAGTTAGAGGCAGCGGTCTGCGTGGTGCAGTCTGAGCCGGTGGGTGGAAATGAATAATTCCACGATGTCTGTCTAGGTCCCCTTCAGCCTCCCAGGATCTCATTGTTTCCGAATGCAGAGTGCACGCTCGGCGTGGCCTTGGCTTGCGGTGTCTGTCTGTTTGTAACCTGGCCTCTCTTTCTCTCTGTGTGCCTCAACACACAACCTCGCCGTCTGTGAAATCTGATACAGCTGCAGCGCCTCTGCACTCTGTCTGCAACCCCGCTAATTAATGCTTGATGCGACCCAACAGACTCAATTTGTCTCTGGAACGTTATCATCATTGTTTGCCCTCTCTTTCCCCCGTGTTGTTCTTGCCATGCCTTTACAAACAGGGTGAATAGAGATGAAAGGGGCGAGCAATCTGTCAAGCAGAAAAATAAAAGTTCAATCTAAGTTCAATCTAATGTAATGTGTCATATTTTAATAGCGTTTAAGTTTGTTGATTGGTTTATTTTTTATTTAGGGTATGCAACAATGTCAAACATTGGTATTTTTGACTTGAAGTCTATGGAGGTTCATCCAGTTATCTCCTTTTAAGATGGGATAAATCTTGGGTAACTGGACTTGCTTGTAGATCCGTGAAGACGTTTCACCTCTCATCCAAGAGGCTTCTTCAGTTCTGAAGAATTTTTGGCTTCTTATATATGCGGATTTACTGCCTTTCTCAGTTTTATATGATTATTAGTTGAACATCTTTGGTTTTGGACCATCAGACCGAACAAGCAATTTGAAGATCTTTTGAAAGTCTTTGGGAACTTTGGGAGATTTTATAGACTGAACGATCAATTAATTATTTAAAAAAGCAAAATAATTTTATGTTTCAACCGTGGCTTAGTGCTCTTAAACTTGTACTGACTGCTTGGTATCATCATGAGAATATACAGTTATATACAGTCTCTCCTCTCTTGGTCATTTGATTGCAGTTTTCAAACTGAAGGTGTTTTCCTTACAGCCTCAGACCATTCAGTGTTTTCCTTCTTTTCACACATCCTCATTGTTATCCCTCTTGGTATTAGATGAGGTGTGTGTAGTGTGCAAGCATGCGGTCATACGTGCAAAGTGCGCATGCGTGCATGTCTGAGCAATTTGATTTTTCTCTTTGTGTGCGTGCGAAGCGGACGTGAAGGCATGTGCCTTTTCTCTCCTGTTCCCTCCTCTGTTCAGCCCCGGCAAAGGTCTGAGCAGGGCGAGAATAAAAGGGGCGCGAGAGGAGGAGAAAGTGCTCCCACAGTTGATTTGGCCATTGTGGGGGGAGGAACACTATTCCCATTGATGCTCTGGACGCATGGCTGAAACCCCCAGAAGCTTTAGGAAGAGAGCTTATTCAAGGCTTGATGTGACCCGGAGGACTGGGTTGGAAGATGGGTGTTGAACCCATTGTGGGGACGGTGGGAACATTGTCCCTACTCCGCTGCTTTAATACCACTCTGAACCACTGGCTCTGAGAGCTGGATGGGCTCTCAGGTTGTCAGTTTTTGCTTTACAAGACACTGGAGAGATCTCTTATGTTAGAGGTCTCATGAATTTTCAAGTCCTCATCAGAGATCTGAGAAAGACTTTCTTTGAGGCCTCCTTCAGAGAATTAATCATGATTTAATTCAGTTTAGTAGAGTTGAGCTGGGTCAATATAATATCAATATTCTGTTTTGAGAGTCTACATCCTCTTGTATTTTGTAATATTGTGAAATAGTTTTATGTGTGCCGACTGCCACTACTGGTCATTTATGGCTCGATGTTGTTTTATCACCTTGGGATCAGTGCTCGGCTCTGATCTCCCACCAACTATCAACTTGGTTTCTTTCATCCATAAATACAATCCTGCGCTAAACTCATCCAATTAATTTTAATTGCCTAAACCTACACAGCCTTTAATCATCGAGGTGGCAGTTTAGAAAATGCTGCTTGTAGGGTACTGACAAAAAGGTATGACTACTTTACGTTAAGTGCGATGAGCAACAAGCGCCTCTTCCTGTTTTCTGTTTGTTTGTCTTTGGTGTGCCTGGTCCTCAATCAACCCAAAGGGTTCAGTTCTCCGGTTCTGCACCCACCTACTTGAATGCCCTGATAGAGACATGTTACCTCCCGACCATTGCATTTCCAATGTATGATGCCTGGCTCTGCCACCCGTACGCTCAGGACAATCCAAACTTTTCTCATCTGTTGTTCCCCGTTGGTGGAACGTCCTACCAGTTCCTACCAGATCAGGGACGTCCCTCTCTACCTTCAAAAACCTCCTGAAGACCTCCAGCTCTTCAGAGAGGACCTCCTCTCTGACATTACCAACAACTGGACATGATAAATCTATCCCCTCTAGAGCTGTCACTTGATTCTATTTGAGTAGTACTGTCCTTGTCTCACTGTATCTTGATTGTTTCCTTGATTAATTGTCATACCAATGCTCAAATGTTCTTTTGCATTGATAGTTATATCATCACGTTAAAACAATATAGGTATGATTCACACGGTTTTCATACTTGTGATCCCTCATGGTCTGTATGGAAGCATCTGCCTTTGTTATGTTTCTTCTTCTCATTTATTCAGGTTTAATTTCTAATTTGTCACCCAAATGATATAGAAATGCAGGAATTTGGGCAAAAAAAAAAAACCTTATTACATACCATACTTGTTCATTTGCTGTGATAAATTGGTAACAGTAGGCATAGTGAAAACTGTGGGGCGACCTAACAGCAGTAAAATGTTTGATAGCACAACACAGAGAGAAAACATATTGAGGATGGCGCTAATGCGGTACTTTATCTTTAATGTATCTCTATCATATACACTGTAAATATGAAATTTAAGTGATGATAATACATAAAAAAACTATTTCAATGCACAAATGTTACAGTCATCAAACAGGTTTGCTTTAAATCTTCAGCATTCCCCTCCAGGATCTCTGGGTTTCAGGTGTTTTACTTTGAAAAGCTCCATTGTGCACTGCTTTAAAACCCCTCCTAATGGAATAAGGCTCATTTTTAGCCTGCTGTTCCCTCTAAAATGGTTGTGTCTTTTCCAAATGGAGTCACAGGGTGAGAGCTAAACTCCTTTGAGTCTGTGCTCAGTAAAGTAATAGGTTTGCAGTAAGCCCTCCAAACAGGACTTGGATTAGGACATATTTAGAAAGGCTGTGACATTTATCTAACTATGTGTTTGCACAATGACAGGAAAAAAAGTGATTTTATAACATGTTTTACATTTTTTTAATGAAGTTTGGCATTATTTGCCATTGTAAATGGCTGTCATGATTCAGTTTGTCATCTCTGGGGGTTATTAGCTGAAACTGATCAGAGTGCCTGATGTGTGTACCTAAAGTTTTATTAGCATTGGTTTGTTTCCAGTATCAGACTTTGATTAACTGCCTGTGGTAGGTCGTATAACTGGCTCATTAGTGAGCTCAGCACATGCATCTCCACTGGTCAGCAGCCTGGTGTTTGTGAACGTGTCTGCTTGTTTGCATATCCAATGTGTTAGTGTCCATGTCTGCATATGTGCGTTTTCTATATTTGCAGTAATGGCAAGAAAATCAGCAGTTAGCGATTGCCGGCAGCTGGTTTCCCCTTTTCACTGTTACCCGCAACCCTGCATCCCCACAGCACATGTAATTGGACAACCACATGTCAGGCTGTGATTTGCAGTATGAGTCTAATGATTTTGCAGCACTAAATATGATGAGAGCAGTTGCCGTTTGTCAGAGGTTGGCTGGAAATGTAATGTAATGGCTAAATTCGCTAAGACTAACTGGGGAGAGAAACTCTCTCTGTTTCATTCCCACCAAAGTTGTTTCCATGTTCTCCTGGACACTTGATAGGATTTGTTCCAGCTGTTGTTTTGTCCTCTCTCATACTTGAGATAAAATTTTCGTAGTCTTTTTAGCCCAAAATAGGTTCAGACTACTATGTTTAATAAAGGGCAAACCAAAAAACGGGACATAACCCAACTTTGTCGTTTTAAGCTTTCCCTCGTTCTGCTCTGTCTTGTTTTTTTAGTGACCTTGCTCGCTGGTTAGTGATGGTTTTCCTCTCTTGACGAAAAGACATGACCGTGTAAGCATTGTCTCATTTCTAGTTGCGTCTGTGTTATCGTATTTTTGCCGCTCACTTTGACCCACTTCATTTTGTTATATTCTTCATTACAGTGGCTAATAGACCTTTTTTCACAGCAGCCATTTTGACATAAAATAGCCGGGTGGTTAACACAGGTGTTACCAGTGATACTAATTAAGGTTCATTCAGGTCACACAGAGTCAGGGAGCTGCTGTGGCACATGTAGGCTCACTGGAGAGTCTCTGCTAGAATAAATGGGTTCGGTGGGTAAATGGAACCTTAATTCCATTGGAAAACACCTGCGTTGACCCGAATATTTAATGTCAAAATGGCTACTTATTTTATTTTATTTTATTTTATTTTAGTTTGAGGCTTTAAGGCTTAAATCAGAAGCACAGCTCTGTCCCGTTTGTTTTTTTGGGGTTTTTTGTAAATCATTCTCATCATGCTGTGTTGGGATCTGTCTCTCATCATTACCACGTGGTTGTTGTTGAATTATTTGCTCGTTTCAACTTGGCCAACATTTTATAACCAGTTGATGTGTGACTCCTGTTTGTCATGTAGTACGTTGGTACAGAGGTCCAGGCCCGCGAGAGAACTTTCGAAACATGCAGCCATAGTAGTGCTGCTATTTTTCTTCATAATTTAATATGAATCTTCACATTGAAATATGTTTTTTACTTCTTACAATTGAGCTGTATATAACATTTTATTGACAGCCTTGTATTGCATTAAGGCTGGACCATATGACCTCAAAAACTTTGTCATGATAAATTCTCAGCTGAACCTTGATAACGATGAATGTAATAATATTTCCCAATGGTATATTGTAGTTTTGCTCATGTTAGTTCAGATTTGTTTGCCCAAGCAGTTAAAGATTATAAAATCTTTCAACCTTTGCTAAATTCCTTGCTGAATGGTTGGCTATGTCTTTGTAACTCTTGTGCAGCTCTTTTAATTGTGTTGGATTAAAAAAAATAAAAATCTTAAATTTGGAATTGGAGCAAATTAAGATGAGTAAAAGATTCACATCGATGGTAAGTGAATTTGGTTTGTTGTCCAGTATGATTCTGTAGTAAACTGTAGTGAGAAGCATTTCCTGTTCCTTGTTGTGTTTGTAAAACAGACTGTTGTGTGGAAAATTATGGCTGTCCTGTTTAGATGTCAACCTGCAGTGAACAGCGGAGCAAAGGATGCATCACAAATAGTCTTTGAACTACAGAGGAACACAACATGAACGGGTCCAGTGAGAGTTTGAAAATCAAATGCAGTGGAGCACACAGATACACAGACCTTACTGCTTCTGTTTTGATGGTTTCTTTATCTTATTCTATTTTTACTTATTTCTTGTGACAGGTTTATCTTTTCCTGTTAGACTCCAGAGCCTCTAAATGTAATGTATAAATACTGTCTCTGACCCTAAAACACAAAGAAGCCTGTATGTTGAATAACTGTATATCTCCGTATCTACCAGTCGGAAAAACCTTTTTCTACCTGATCTGATGATACATTCACTGCTTTCAAAATATTCTACACCCTCACACTGATTGATATCTTTCTATTGTCCTTCAGAGTAATTTATTCTCCTCACCCTAGCAACGATTTCCCACACAATCTGCTTTTAATGGTCAATTTTCTATAGAAAATCTTTGTGATGAGTTTGTATGTGCACAGACACAGCCTTTTTCTAAATTGAGGAATGAGCGACAAAGGGAAGCAATAACAGGGACCACATGCTCTTTTGTGTACCAGCTATAGGCTTATTTCACATCTCAGGTGCCAAAACATCTCAACATTCTCACAGAGAATCAGACCGGGCTATTATTCATTGTCCGCGTTTGATAGCTTTTCCTATTTGACCTGGGTAGCAATGAGCGCCTAGCTGTACTCCGGGCTTAACCTGCCAGACGTTCAGGGGAAATTATTCTACTCCGTCTTTTGACCTTTTTGTTTGGCTCTGGCCAGAAATCTCTTGGTTCCATGCCAAACAGACAGACTCGAGTTTTTCTCCACCAAAAGTGGCTGATTTGTGATTCATGTTGCGTGTGAGCTTTGGGCTCTAGAGTTTGAGGCTTGCAGGGGGGAGGTGGGTGCTGCAAGAGTATCTTCAATCAGGAGCTCATTAGCTAACTGGTGCCGAACATGGAGAACATGTCTATGGAATGAGCGTAACAGTAAACACTTTGAGGGTAGACCCTTCAGAATTTGACCTCAGCCCGCATTTGATGTTTGACATGAGGAGTGCATTGCGCCATAAAAAGTTGCTCTTTTTGTCAAACAGGTGAAACAAATGTTGAAGTCAACAAAGTGAAACAAAAAGTATGACGCATATGAGACTGACCCTCTCGAGCCTCAAACCTTCATTTGTAAATGCATGTTCTGTGCCCAGCTACCTCTACAGCACTGCTGGGTTTGGTTCGCTTTTGGCTTTGGTTACTATGGCGATAGAAGCGGCTCTCGGCGGGGGCAGGAGGGTCTGTTTGAGACAGAGAAAGAGAGGAGTGTGACAGTGATTAATGTCCTTGCAGAAACAGAGACAGTGGACTCTCAGGGTCCCGTCGTCAGCATCACAGTGTTAAGAAACATGCTGGCCCGCAACCAACGCGCCGTCTCACAGAGCACGAGAACGGTTTAATCACAATCATCTGAATTATTTATTGTACAAAAAAAATCTATTACTATTCTGACTTGGTGGATGAAAGTGAGAGTAAATTGAAATGTTGGATTAAGCCAAGAAGGAAATGAGATTCACCTATGTGTCTCCTAAAATCAATCCTCGCTACCAGGCTGATTAATGGAAAAACATTTGCCTCAGCATCTACTGTCTACAGCTTGCCTCTCCTATTCCGAAACATCAAACGAGCAGAGGTGGCCTTTCCCCCCGTGGCGTGGGGAGAATCACGTGGTGCTGTGGTTACCGTGCAGCCTGTTAACAAGGAAGTGAAGTGATGGAAGACCAGAGGCCAAACATCTGCATGGTAGAGATAAGTAGCCAGCCGTGCTTCCTCGTTCCACTGTTTCCAACAAGACACTCCAGAACATTGTGTCTGGATATGTGGCCAGCAGAGTTTGGATAATGGAAAGCTTGCAGTATGTGGCACCTCTTTCCACCTATTGCATTATTTGGATAGTCTGCGTCTGTCCTCGCACATACAACCACATGCACACCTTATTTCATCTCAGATTGGACACACTTTGGTAAAAGAAATCACCTCAAAGCTTTCATGTCCCCCTCCACCTGGATCTCAAGGTCCATTAGAGCTGCTTTTGTGGATGTTGGTCTCTTTGTCTTTCGCACTTCACCGCACTTTCCCTCCCCTTCCCCCTACCTCCATAACAGTGCAGCTCAAAGAAGCCTCTGTCGGGCTCGTATGGTGCAATGTTGCCTCTGTGTTAGCACCACTTACTCGCAGTTAAAGCCTCCTCTTCTTCCTCTTCAGTGACCTCTACACCTGGCGCCCCTGCCCGCCACCTTCAAACGCTCTCTGCTCTCTGTGATATGACCCTCTTCCCCTCCTGTCTTATGTCGATAGCAGCTCAGAGCGCGCAAACTATGCGATGCCGGTGTAAGACTTGATGAATGAGCTCCAGACATACACACATTCCTTTGTGCATTCATTCAACCACAGGAGGTAACATTAGCTTGTCATTTTTCCTCCTCGTCTTGTCAGGCTTCTTCACCTGACCTCAGTGGGATAAATGTGTGGGCCTGTTATCATATTCCTGTTTATAAAATGCTAAGGGGCTGCAGGTAGTTCTAACAGGAAAGGAAGTGGAGCACTTCCTAGCGATGTGTAAATCAGCTGCTGGATGTTTGATGGCAGAGTAAATGTCCACCCCCGCATGCAGCAGATTGCTTTTGCTAGTCTTGGCCAACAGCCCCATTCATCACCCACCACGATAGCAGCTTTAGTCAAACCCTTTTTTAAACTATGGCTGGGGTCCCAATAGTGGTCCTGAACATACAGCGTTTCTCAGAATGACAAATATATTAATGGTACATCTGGACGCAGCACATGGTGTGTTAGGAACACTCAACTCATTTTGTCAATTCAGTCCTTTTAAAACCAATCATACTGGATCATCATTACTAATGTTACAAGAAAAAGTGATTCACCTCTTTTCAACACTCTGCAACAGAGAGGCTGCAAGTTTGACATGTAGCAGCTCAGAAGTCCACTTGCTGGTTTTTGGAGTGTGGACCACACCGCACAGTCTACATTGAGTGAGCCCCAGGTGACCTCAGGTGTAGACCTCCAGTCAGGAGACAACAAATGAAGATGCGTTTTATGTTTGAAAGAGAAGCAAAGGCTTAAACACCAAAACAGGCGTGTTAAAAGAACATAAAAACTGTGGGGTGTTGTTTAGCTCAGTTAGTAGAGCAGCCGCCCCATGTACAAAGGCTCAGGGTTTCACTCCGACCTGTGGCTCTTTCCTGCATGTCATTCCCCATCTCTCTCTCCCCACATTTCCTGTCACTCTTCAGCTGTCTCTATCAAATAAAGCTTGAATAGGCTAAAAAAAATCTTTAAACAAACACAAAAAAGAATATAAAAACTGTAAAGAACATCAGGCTGTCCTTTCAATATGAAGAGCTCTCAAAGATGAAAAGAGAAAAAAGTACAGTATTTTGCCACCGTGTTGGCGTGACCCAAACACAGAGGGCAGTGCTTTGAGGAAAAATTTAAATTAAATTAAATTCATTTAATTTAAAAGAAAAAACTGTATTAAATGATTCTTTTAACCACTCAAGAGCAGAAGAACTCCAGCTAAAAACACAAACACATCAGAGTTAAGGAAAATGTGTAAGCAAGCAGCTATTTACAAATCCACCAGCCACAAAGCAACTACAGTATTCATTCAGTCCAGTCCAATTCAGTGTTCACCCTCCTCTTAGCTCTGTTTGGTCTCCACCAACTCCTGAGAAAGATTAGCTGCCCAATGCTGAACTATGTTCAGCAGCTAGTCTGTCCCATAGACAGTGTAAAGAATGGACATCATATCCACGTCACCCACAGGTTTCTGGACTGGTTCCTGTTTGAGAAACCAGTCCATCTGTAACGGTACCCACCTGTCAATCAAAGACACACTGCTAATTTAAAGACTTCTATATACTGTAAATTCACCCTCAGTACAGAACAGGGAAATTAGCTATAGAGATCAAAACAGTTTTTTGTACCAGGCTGTAAACATGTTTATTTCTGCTGTGAAGTTGGACATTTCAACATGGGGACTTATGGAAATTGACTTCTGTGTTCTGCGCTCTGTAACCAGCCTCAAGTGGCCGTTTGTGGAACTGCATTTTTTGGCTGTTTCCGCATTGGCTTCACTTCACAGCTACAGAGATTGCTGTTTAGGTGCTAGTTTGCTGTTAGTGAACTAAGATCATGAAACTGTACAATATGTGCAGTAAAACCAAAACAATGAGCTGTAATAGGCTTAAAATCGCCATAGCACTGCAGAGTTGATGATAATTCTCTGTGGGTTTGTCACATTAAATATAATTAGTTCAATATCTTCAGAACAGCGTCGAGAGATCTGACCTTGTTTCTTCTCTCTGCACTAAATCTACAGCTCACCCTCAAGGCTTTGTTTACCTCATTTAGCAACACTGCAGTGACTTGGTCTGCTCATAAACACCTGGCTGGTTGAATGTCTTTATGATGAAACCAACCAATGAATACTTACATCACATCACTGCAACAACACTAGTAATTATCATGGGGTCAGACAGACAGGTGTGTTGTGTGTTGTTTAGACACATGCTGCTCTCTCATTTTCTGCACCTCTCTTGGTTTCGCTTCTCATTTCGGCTCCAGTGAATTATGTTGCCCTCGGGGAGCGGCGAGAAGACAACAGGAGAGAAATAGTCTTCTCACAGCTCTCTCAAACACTCTTCGGCAACTTTCAGTTTTGTAGATGAGGGTTCTGGAGGGTGAAGGCTTTGACTGAAGGTCAGGGGGCTTCAGACAGCAGGCTGGCACAACGCAAAGGCTGTTATTACATGCAGATGTTTCAGTCTATGTGTTGAAGGGCCCTTGGCTGCCCTGTGAGCTGCATGAAAATATCAGAAATGCATGCAGGCAATTGTCAGTGACTACTACTCACTATTATGTTTGAGACAGTTTAGTTTTACACCCTTATTTGATGTGTGAACATCTGATTTCAGAACAACTAGCATTAATCTGCTGCTCTTCTGGAAAGACTTTTATTTCTCATCAAGGAGGTCCAGCACTGATTTTGAGCGATTGCAGCTGACATTCCAGTTGTTGAATGGGATTGGGGTCAGAGCTCTGCGCGGCCCAGTCAAATTCTTCTGTGGAAAACCATTTCTTTAAAGACCTGGCTTTGTGCACGGAGGCATTGTCATGTTGAAACAGGACAGGGGGTTCCCCAAACTTTTCCCACAAATTTGCAAGCATATTGTATCAAATATAATTGCATTTCGAATTCCCGTATTTGTAGCTAAGGAACTGAACCTGAGCCATTAAAAACAGAGAAGAATACAAAAGTATGTGACTAGGGTTGTGGAACTGTGTATTCAAGCCAACACTGACAATGAAAGTAGAAACTTTTTAACCGTTTCCCTTCACTTTAGTTCTGTGCTCACCCATCGGACAACCCCACAGTAACCCGTTCCAGCCACCCGCAATGTCCCTTGCTGCTTCGACAGTGTACCACTGCTGGCCTGAAGCCCAGACACCCTTGGCGATTTTTACAAACCTATGGTGATGGTGGCCGTGCCCACTAGTCTTTGACTTTGCTGAAGATGTGCTCCTATTCATTAAAGTGGCACAAATGACAGAGGGGAACTTGTATTCTGTGGCGGGAGGGATAAACAAGACTTCAAACACAGGTTTGTTGGTCGGAGACAGCTAATTTGTGGTGTGCTTAACTTCAGGTGTCCCACTCTTTTTCTTTTTGTCTCTCTGACAGTCTTTCTTCCGTGTTGTGATTTGTTTTTGTATCAAATAACCTGCTGGTGATGTAAATGAGTGTTTTCCAGTGGCTGCATATCTCTGTCAGAGATTTATGTTAGTAGGGCGCTCTTGTGTGCTTTGGATTAGTTTGATCAAACAGTAAAAATGACTTCTTTTTCCGTAATCTTCAACAGGTAATGCATTTGGAATCATGACACTCTGTAAGACCTGAAATAGATTGAAGTTTGAACTTTTTCTTTTGCCTTGTAATTCTCATGAGTTTGCTCTGCGCCATGGGTGTTTCCAACACAATATAACAGCTATTACACTTGATCATTGTGTTTACACAGCAACTGGCTTGTTCTATGAAGTCATATTGCCATGTATGGTATCAGTGGTTTTATGAGATATCTAGTGAATGTACCATTGTAACAATCCAGCTGTTTCTACATTGCTACAGCAGTCCCAGAGCGAAGAATTCACTGAATCAAATCTTTCTGGGAAAAAAAAGCAGAGAAATAGTTGGTTGGTGCTTTCTTTTTGTTCTTTCATTTGTTATTTCATAATTATAGTGTCATATTTTTTAACTATTCATTATTTTGTTGCGACCCTCTTAATTATCTTAATCGTGGCATGAAGAAAATCGGTACTTTTGTGTGCATCATTTTTATCCAGTGACAGAGTCTGTTATTTGACACTGGGATTATGTTAAACTGATGTTTAGTTGGTGAATATATTTACTAATGCCAGTTTATGTGGTGCAGTTTATGCTCATGATATCACTCGTTGCTTTGGTTAATCTTTCTGTGGAGGCCTTAAACAGCTCCTTCAACAACAGACTGTTACTCCCACCATGTAAGAACGAGATCTACCACAGGTCCTTCATTCCAACAGCTGTCACACTCTTCAACACCAGCATGACTTCATGACTTTCTTCTATATGTTTAGCTAATTAGCTACAGAGACCAAAACTGTTTTTTGTACCAGGCTGTAAACATGTTTATTTCTGCTGTGAAGTTGGACATTTCAACATAGGGGCTTATGGGGCTGACTCGTTCTGTAGCCAGCCTCAAGTGGACGTTTGAGGAACTGCAGTTTTTGACTTCCGCATAGATGTCATAGAGGTTGCCGCTTGGTCCAGCCCCATCTTTAACTACTACTTTCACTACTGTTAGATAATGTAATATCTAATTGGGATAGAAATTTAAAAAATTAAGTTAAAATGAATGATCATTTTATTTTGAATTTTTCATTAACAATATATGCCATCTGTCTTTGTGTCAGAAGTGCTAGAATGTTAGAATTTTTGCTCGGTAGTAGATACCCATTTCACTCAGAACATGGACTGAAAACATAATACACATAATCATGTATCATCTTTTCAGATAGACTGAAAGAAGCGAGTGGTGACTAACTTGTAATTATAATAAAAGCATCTCTTTGTACCGTGCGTAGCAGAAAGGAGTCATTTTGAAGCAGAGTAGTTTAAGATCAGTACTAAAAACCAGAACGGTGACTTTGTGATGAGTGAGGCTGCTAAGCTCTCTGATACAGCAGAATGACCTCGCTGCTATGAAATATTCTGAAATGAAATGACCTGGCCTGGATCCAGCAGAGTTGCCCTGCCTCTGCTGACAACAGCCATTTGATACTGAGGACAGAGGACAAGACAAGCCCCCTGTGCTACTGTATACATGTGTGTGTATTTGTGTGTTTCTGACACTCCCTGTGATCTAGTGTGGTGGCTTTGGCCTCCAGGGACACCCAGACAGCTGGCTGGCACAGGTATGTGACGAAGACGAAAAGACTTAAGCCACCTCAAGCCATCCTCCTCTTCATCCAATGCCACTCCTCTGTCGTGGTATTTCTTTTTTTTCGTGCCAGAGTCATACGCACCACAGGTGAACAATTTCAAAGCCCTGTGTAAACCCAAGGCTATGTGAGAACAACTGAAAATGTGCAAAACTGATACGAGTGAAAAGGGATTTTTTTTTTGTCTGCTGATGATAAAAGCATTACTTTTCACTCAATCAGACGTATATGTGAGCAACACTAAGTACATTCATTCAATACATGCGCTCTGGAGCTCCTTTTTGTAATGAATGTTGTGGCTGTGAGGCTTCAGTGTTCCCCCGTGGTTGATTTTTTTTTTTTTTATGTTTGAACAACCACAATGTTAATAAATTGCTGCTTTTTTAGGTGCTCTCCTGTGATTTGCTCAAACCCATTTCAGGTTTACTGTCTTTACCTACAGTATTCACAACGGTGCTTTAATTGTGGTGCGTCGATCAAGATTAAGAGCAATAGCTTTTCATTTATGATCTAATTTCTTCAATCAAAAGGCTCTGGAAATGTTGAACAACAAACGTTGTTTCAGCCTTTTATTCAGTGTGATATATAGGTCAGTAGGAAATATAAGAAACTTCTATTGACATATGTGCTGAGATGTCTTATGAAAATGACAATGAAAAATAAATTACATTTGCCAAACCCTAACACACGGACTGGTTGTATCCTTACCTTGAAATCAGTGAGCGGTGTGATAAGTATGAGTTTACGCCTTGTGTCCTCAATAACGTTGAATTACTGTTTGCGGGCTCTTCGATACCACATTGTGAAATGAAGCAGAACATGAATAGAGTTGTTAAGGCTGTGTTGTTAAGGTTGGGTATAACAGTGGAGAGGTCTCATTCATGCTAGACTGAATCCCGACAAGCTTTGATCTGCTGCTTTGAGAAGCTGACAGAAGTAGAAGTAGGGAAGCTTGAATCACCTCTCTGATTGGGTTGTAGAGTTGCTGATGGAACCTGAATTAATTATGTATTACTGGCAAACTGCCTCGTGTTGACTTGTGGAGGTTCTACTGAGGGCACCTTAAGTTTATTTAAAGTGTTGTCAGAAGCTAAGCTAATCATATCGTGTTGGCTCGAACATTTCTTCCGGGCGAGTTGGAAATCAGTTGGAAGCAGGCTTGAGATTGAGAATGCACACTGATATCCGTGCACATACACATTCAGACAGTGTAACACGCTTTAGTGCTTCTTTTTATTCCCCCCCTCAGGCCATGCTCTCTTTGAACCCAAATTAATAGCCTCCTTTACTGCGTCACATGTAATCTGAACCTGTCTCTCCGTTCTGCAATTCAATCTTAATTGCTAAGTACTTCCATTTCAAGAGTTGTTAAGCAAACGGCGTGTATGACGGATGAGTCTGTGGCAGTAAACACCAAATTACTTAATCAAACGCGCTCTCTATCTTCCTGCTGCCTTTCAGAAAGTCAGGAACTCTTTGCTGTTCTCCCAGGAGAGGAGGTCGATAAAAGACAGGGGCATTGTAACCTGCCACTTTCTTTTCTTTAGTTATATCTTCACACCACAATGATGAATGGGGGTTTCATCCCTGCACTTTAAAAGATTGATTGGGAGCTTGATTCCAAGCCACTCGCATGTTAAATGGTCTAATTCTGCTGCGCCTTTCCATCTCACCCTTTCAAAATATATCTCTGTCTTTTATTCTCACCTATTTACTGTGTATATTCTTGTCACGAGAAGCTGATTTTTTAAATTCCTGACATCTCTCATTTTGGGTCCCTCTTGTGGCAGTCTTATCATCTGTCGCTTGATAGATAGATAGATAGATAGATAGATAGATAGATAGATAGATAGATAGATAGATAGATAGATAGATAGATAGATAGATAGATAGATAGATAGATAGATTTTCACTGAGACACTTTTTACATTTTTTAAAAATTCTTTTGGCTCTTTCAGCCTCTGCTCCAGGTGGAATTTCCATTGATTAAAACTAGATGTGGCCTGCACTCCTGTATTCACCTGACCAAGCCCGAGCTTAGGAAGATGGATCACTTACAGTCCTTTTCTATCAGTCCACATCCATTCCTCTCTTGTGGCTGTTGGCTCCAAAGTTAAATGAGCCCCAGACGGATTGTGTAAATTTAAGAGACAATTACGAGCTTTTTTTTATTTTTGTCGTCAGGTTTAGTGTTTGTATGCAGGGTTCAGTTGGGGTAAAAACTGATACTGAAGTTTTCTCAGGCTGGGTCAGTAAGCTTTCTGCCAAACAGAGTTCTCGTAAAGGTATACCAAAAATCAATCTTTTAGGCATCAAATGTTCATGGCTCGTAGCTAAGTTTTTTTTTGGTCTGTCCTTTGCAGAGCTCCTAATGGTGACCTTAAGTCCAGGCAAAAAAATTAAAAAAATCTACAGAAACTTCTCTACATGCCATCCTTAAGATTGGTATGTTACAAGAGATACTAGTTTACTAGTTTACTACAACAAAGGCCATGATAGCTATGATGTAGAGAAAGTTTTGGGTCTTCATAAGTCTGGAGTGCATTCATAATTTATTAGTGGAGTGATAAGTGTTTAGAACCTGCTGGAAATATGAATCAACAGCACAGAAGTGAATTATGCTTCAGGGGAGGTTTGAGGATTTTCTGCAGAGTTCCTCTACAAAGGAGGCACTCAAGACTAGAGGATAGAAGTGTTTGATGTTCAAAAGGTAAAAAACAAATACAAAAGTGGACTCTGGTTCTGCGGCTGTTTGGCCACGGCTTGTTAGTTCCAATAAAGGGAAATGTGTTACAGCGTGCAATGATTTTATATAGGACAATAGTGTGCTTGCAGTTCTAAAGCTGTTTCCTTTCTGTCCCAAAGCACACATTCAGTCCTACTCAGAGAGCCCTGACCTCAAAACCATCCAACACCTTTGGGATGAAACCAGGCCTGATCACCCAACTTCAGTGGGTGACCTCTCTAATGCTCTTGTGGCTGAAAGGAAGCAAGCAGGGATTTGCTCAAGTCAGATTCAAAATCTGGTGTCAAGCCTGAAACCATAAGAGTGGAAGCTGTTAGTGGCCGTGGTTTTGAAATATGGTGTTCAACTATCATAGTCCCAAGACGTCACGGGTTAAAAAGTCAGACGTCGTGTTTGGTTCCTCTGTGGCAGGGTTCTAATTCCACAATTCCAATTCTAATTCCTGTGTTTTAGCACTGCAGGCTGAAAGCTGTGTTAGCTTAATGCACATAATGCATCACGCTGACAGAAACATTTCACTCAATTTTCTGCCAATCATTTACATAGTGGAGGGTATGAAAGCATGAGCTGCACATCCTGAGCGACTGAAAAGGCTACTGATTGCCATAATACAGCTGATTCCCTCTCTGTCTGAATTTGCTTTGCAGCTGCATACAGCACAGGAAACAGAATTTAGTTTGAGTTCTGTGTAATTCTTCAGCAGGCAAACTCTCCCCGAAGGTGCGTTTTCAACTGGATTTGCGTGGTGCTGCAATGCGCCCTCCCCTCTTGTCCCTCTTGTTTCCTCCTCCTCATCGCCCACTCTCTTTCTTTCTTCCTCAGTCGGGGTTATACTTATTGCTTCTTTACTCGCCTCAGCTCACTTCTTCCCTTGATGGCGTCTGACCAACAGGGAAAAGATGGAGAATTATCCTGTCTCTTCTCCCTTTGGAAGCCAGTGTCCTTTGGCTTAATGAATAATTCCTCACCCCAGTCCTTCTGTTCATTTTCCTCAGGGCCTTACACCTCAGAGACCACTGTCTGTTGGAGTAAATATGCATGCAAAAGGCACCTGCAAATGGTTTTCTTCTCCTTTCAATGCCACATACGGTGCACCCTCTCAGAGGGAAGTAAGCATTTCAAGACTGCATGAAAGAATCGGTTCTGTTCTTTCTTTGTTTTTTGGTGTAGCTGCTCTCCACCCACAAAGTCAGGGGATTTAGCTAGATCGTATCGCTATGCATCTTTTAATGATGCAGCTACTGTCAGCCACTGAGTTTTACTCTGCTGAGATGTGAGGTAGAAGAAAAGTGAGAGGGAAATGGAGTTCAAGTGTTTGGGATAACGAGGGACAGAGGGTTTGGTGTGTGCGCTGTTGGGGATATTCTCACAAAGCTTTGATAGGATGGTTCTGGTTTCAGGATTAGAGATGTGGAGCACATTCTGTGGAGCTGCCTGCTCTGATTCATGAATTCTGTGCATCCATGTAAAGGGACCTGGTTCACTGATTTGATGATCTGAGGGTTGTGGTTCAACAGCATTTTATTGAATTTGTTATTAAGTCCAGAACATATTCTCGTGTGTCTCAGTCCAGTATTGAATCGAATGAACATTTGCTAACAGTGTCAGTTATAAAGAATGTAGCACTTGGAGCACTTCAAATTTTCTAACGTTGAAGCAGATGTACTTTTGCACAATCTTTCAGTTGTAGTAGTTGATTTCAGCCTTGGATAAAGATGTCAGACCTAGTTTTAGCTTGCTTTAGATTATGTTCAGGATAAATGTGGCCATCAAAGACTTTGGGGGTGTCCAGCATTGTGTAGTTCCTAGAGCTTTAACTCTTTTTGCATTTTTCATATGGGTTGTAAATAACGGTTTACAGTTACATAGGTGTAAACAGGAAGCCCTCCACTATAAAGGCAATAAGCTCTTCCTTCTCCTTATGGTCAGACTTTGGGATGGTCTTACCATCCATTACAAGTCATGCATAGATCGTACTGCTTAAAGCCATCTTCACAAACTTTTTGAGGTTTGAAGAAGTTGGTGAAGATGATGTACCACACAACAGTTGAGCGGGCTTTTAATCTGTCTCGTTAGTGAGGGTGATTTTACCTTTGTTGGATTTGCCACAGATGCTGATTATGTACATGTTTTCAGATGGATGAAGCTCGTAAAAGAAAAACGTTGCTGAGAGTTTGAGAAACATTAACAAACCCTTTCAGGATCACAGTGATTGCAGCAGGAAACATCACTTGATTCCTCTATGATACTTGAAGACAGGCTGTCACTCAGACGCTGTCTTCCACCGAGAGAGAACCAAAAGTTTACCGCAGCTTCTACACGAGCTAAAACTAGTGTTCAATGTATTTTGTAACAAAGTTAAAATAAAAGGGAAATGTGTGTGTAGGATTTTATTGCATCCAGCATGAAGAGAAACGTGAAAAAGATCCAGTGTTTAGCTTGTCCATTTCAGCCTACTGTAGAAACATGGTGCACTCTGTGGAAAAGGCTCTGCAGCATTCTGTATTTAATTTCTGCCATATTCTGTAAATAAAGCTCCCTAAATCTGACGCACTAGAGTTTTAATATTAAAAAAGATTGATCTTCAAATAACTGAGAAGTTTTATCAGATATATTACATATTAGCTTTAGTGTGTCTTCTAAACTGCTCGACTCAGACTCAGAGTTTGGGTATTTTACCAACTTGGAACTGAATCCAAAATCGAGCTGGCTCTCAGTACTCTCGTGATTCTGTGTGTCTCTTGTGGTGTCTGTGTTGTTCATGTTTAATCAGGAAAAGCAATGCGAAGGAAGGATTCATTTTCTAGCAGCAATTGTGAGGATTAGACTCGTAAACATTTAGAGGGCTGCAGTTTCAGTGATGTTCACTTCTAGTTTGTTTTTCATTCTTCAGTTCATGACCAAACCTGACTGTACCATTATGTAAATCTGTGTCAAAGAATGCGCCGTTTGAATGCAAAACAGAATGTGAGTCTAAATACAGTCACACATCCAAAACACACTCAAGAGTCACATCATGTTTGCTGTTTTAGTTAATTAGGATTAAAGGACGCAGAGGCAGAACGAGTTACACCAATTATCGCAAGAGTGAAAAAGAACACGATGATTTTAGTGTCTGAAGTGAATGTGATAAATATGTTGTCGGCACACTTCAGCAGCCTCACAAAAGGATCCATCACTTGAACACAGAAGTGTATCGCATGTTCTTCATGTTCGTGTCAAGTGCTGTGAAATGGATCCAGGTCTCGTTTTGCCAGCTTGGCAAAGACTGGCGAGGCCATTTGGCTGCCGCACAATTTGGATGTGCAGATCAATATTCAGCTCAATAAATATAATGTTGGTCTGAAACTGAGGTTGCGGCCGCTGGCTGCCTTCAGACAGTTCAATCCCCTCGCTGTGCACTCTGTACCAGCACAACAAACCGTATTCGGAATGATCAAATTGGGTTACAGGCACACGCATGTGAGCCGGCTTTCTCGTAAAAATGCACTCAAGGACACGGAAACAGAGAGGTGGAAAGGAGTGCACACCTAAAAGCACTCACAGATACACACATACTACTGTAAAAATGTTCCATTACACACAAACAAACACAGAGTATGTACATTTACTCCAGTAGGAGACTAATCAGCAGCCCGGGGACCACATGAAGACTCTGTTAAAGAATTTATTCCAAAGTAAACACCTGGCCCAGACGAGTGAATGCACTCGCACACAACACGTACACGCAGACACACAGCAGGATCGCACGGCGAGGGCAACAGAAGCGGCACAGACTGGTTTAAAAGGAACATTCAGTATGCTGCAGGTCTTTTATACCTCTTCTCTCTGATGTCTGCCTTCGACTTTCATGGTCATTCTTCTCTTATTTCAGCTCTTTGTTACTCTGTTTGCTACGACTGAATTCGAAATGAATCTCAATCAAATTTTATGAAAACTGTTTTTTTTTTCTTCTTCAAATCCAATATTATAGAATTTCATAACGCTAAGTAAATAAAGTGAATCCCACTATGGCTGCAGCAGCGTGCTGTGTGATAAACTGCTGGTGTATCAAGCCTATGGTAAAAACTGTATATTGAGCTTTTTGATGATACATGATATCAAGTCTGATATTTATGTATGCAGTGGCTTTGTTCTCCAGGTACAAACACCCAGAAGAAAGGCCCAACCTTATAGTATTAAGTCACACACCACCAACTATTTCATGATGTAGAGAAAGTGTTTTCTGCTTTTCCTCTGATGAACTTTTTGGTGATGTTTGGTGACTTAGCTAATTGATGGTGTCACTGAGAAGAGAAGGTTTTCAGGTGAGCTGGGTGAATGCTGGCAGATAGCAAAGCTGGTGTTGTGCCAGAACCGGAGCTGGGCAAGTGAGTAATGTAACTGGGCTGAGCAGCTTCTATGGACATGACAGGCGAAAAGACCAAAAGGGATGTCCATGGAGGAAGCTCAGAGAAAACTTGAAAAAGTAACCGCACAAGAAGCCGCCAAGAGTACAAGACTAAATCTGGGACCGGCCTCTTAGTGGTTGGTGAGAGCTTGGTGAAATAAAAAGCTGAAAGACAGACGCCGAGCTGGGCTGACTGCTGTTGGACTAGTCAGTAACATTAGCTGCTGCTATGTCTGCTGCTGGTGACCTTGTTGATGTTTGGCTATTAGCAAAGTTGTCGACTCACTAGTTAATCAGAACAAATACACAACTACCACAGTGGAATTGTACTCTAAATCACAAGAAAAAAAAAACAGTTTCTATTTTTCTTCAGTGTTCACAATCATAATACCTTTTAATACAACACACAAGTATGAATTTTAAAAATGTCAGACAGATAGATGTTAATTAAGGTCTGTTCCTCTTTTCAGTATTAGCTTGTTCTCATTAACAACTGTTATTTCACTCCTGAATGCCAGCTGTGTTATTCCACGGAGGACTTCTCCTTGATGAGATGAGGTTCCTGCAGCTAGTGCTGAAATGATAAGGAAGTTAAATGACCTTTCTTTTTTCCCCTTTTTGTTATAATCCAGGTGATATTAATATTAATCGCATGTACGTGACCCTGTAAGCACCACCAGTGAATCATGCACTACAGCAGGAACAAAATCGAATGCAGTTATAATTATTGTATTGATTACACCTGTGCTGGCACAGTGCACACGAGTGAAGGAGAAATAACAGACAGGCAGTTAAAGGTTTATGGTATTTTGAAGCTCAGAGCAACATCATGAATGGGGAAATTAGCTACAGAGACCAAAACAGTTTTTTGTACCAGGCTGTAAACATGTTTATTTCTGCTGTGAAGTTGGACATTTCAAAATGAGGACTTATGGAGACTGACTCGTTCTGTAGCCAGCCTCAAGTGGTCGTTTGAGGAACTGCAATTTTTTGGCACTTCTGCATTGGCTTCAAAAAACAAATAAAGTTTTTTCAGCATCTTAGTTTAAAAGCTGTGAATTTAGCTCATCTAACCGCTGTATGTATGCTAGGCCCTGCTAGCAAAAGGCTAGTGGCTGGTGCAAGCTAATTAGCTCTATTTAGCTATAGCAAGTAATTAAAGCTCATAGTATCTTTAATATTAACCCAATCGAAAATGATTAAAACATTAGTTTAAAGAAATACTTGATTAAGAATATTTAAAAGCCATAAAGCTATCGCAATGATTTTTCCTTCTTTTCTATCACCAACAACACAAACTGTTGTGAATATTTTTCATAAACAGCTATTTCACCCGGCCCCGGTAGAGTATGTTACAGTCTGTAAGAGGTGATTTCATGTTTCTGAGGATTGTTGCATATAAATAGTGTAGTTAGCTCTCTATCATATCCCTAAGCCAGTTAGTGAGCCGTGCTTTTTTGCACCGTTAAAGCTAACGTTGATGTATTAGGAGCCCTGGGCTTCTTTAGAGGAGGTGCCACTTAATTACGACAGAGACCCACTTGAGCTCAGCGAGCAATCAGACAGAAACACACGACACAGGGCCTGAAATTGGTTTTAATGAAGATGGAAGTACAGGAACACACATATTTATATAACACGTAGAGTGTATACATGGAGGTGTGGATGTGTGGGACGTGAAGTGACGCTTTTATTCCCTCTGTAGTCTTCACGCTCACACTCTGTTTACATCTTAGCTAAGCTGCATTAGCCATTTATCAATACTCTCCCAACACAAGTGACCTCTCCGCTAACCTGGAGAGGTCGTCTCTGAGAACAGGGGAGTGCGGGGTGAGAGGTCACTGTGTATATAAACAGGTGTCAAGTGCTATGATGGAAAGCCAAAGATATATGAAACTGGGTTGGAAACCCGGCCAGACTGCCGCTGCTGCTGTGTGGGAGGACGGGGAAGAATAACAAGGGTAATGGATGACTTTGCCTGTCAACGTGATGCCATGGTTTCAGGTTGTGCAAGTTAAACCGTCTCATCTGTAAGAGTCGACCTTTGGGGAGCAGCATGTATGTGTGTGTGTGTATGTGCTCCCATGTGATCACGGCCACTTGTCTACACCAGCCAGAATCCTCTTGGATGTGTTTTATTATTTAACCTGTGTAATTGCCGCTGTCTCACTCGCTCCCTGCCAGTCTTTCAAGCCCAATTGATTTCATTTATAGCGTTCAACACTGTAAAAGTTTTGTGGTGTTTGTCCTCATCTGCACTGAGGGTCTAGCAGTAGAGGGTGCTGTTAAGATTGTAAATCCCCTTTGAGTAATTCTCTGCATGTGATTGACCCGACTTAACTTATTGCATTAGCATGTAAACAAAGCTCAAGTGCCCTGGGTTGAACGATCAGTGTACTGCATTACAAGATATCTGGTTCTTCATTTAAAGTGCTAAAGAGAAGTTATGACCCAAAAGAAACTTTTTTTTTGGTAACAAGCATCTATTTCCATGTGTTGTGAGGGTTGATAGTAATTAGCTGAAACTAAAGTTTACACTTTGTACAAAACTAATTTCATAATCTGTTTCTGTGAGATGAATTAATCCAGTCTGTTATTTTGCTACAGTTCTTGCTGGTGTTTCCGGTTGGCTTCTTTTCCACAGCAACATCAGCTGAGTCTCATGGGGTCTTCAACCTTTTTCAGCACCGAGGACCCCTTGGACAAGAGACAGACAGAACAGGGACCCTCACATCTTTTTTTTTTTTTAAATCACATTTTAAAACTGGCCTAAATAATAATAATAATAATAATAATAATAATAATAATAATAATAATAAAAATAATATAACAATAACTTTTATATTTACTTTATTCACCTTTAAATTCACCTTATTAACCTATTTATGTGCTGGATTATTAGTCTGTATGTGTTTATGATTGATAAAACATTCAGGCATAATGGAATAATTTATAAATAATATATAAATAGTAATTGTTTTTGTCAAAAGTAGCTTATTATTGCATATTAATACTTGCAGTTTACTCAGTATCATCAAAATATTTTTTAATTCTCACAAATTATCTTGGTGAAAATTGTCAATTATTATGACGAAATTGGGGGACCACTTGCAGTACCTCTGCGGACCACCTAGGGGTCACGGACCCCTGGTTGAAGACCCCTGATTTAGAGCCATTCACTGTATGAAACATAATATATATAGTGAAAGGGCAGCATTGTGGTATGTTAGCTTGCTGTGGTTTTACCAACCTAAAAGTGTGTATGTGTTGGTCAGTATGCAGAATGTGGTGGCACATAATGCAGCGATAGTGCTGGAGGTAATTTTGCAGCGGCGTCATTACATTGCTTTATCTGGCAGACTCATTGTTTACATTGCTCAATGTGAGTGGGAAGAGAAGCAGCACAGCTGAGCAGAGAGAAGCCCTGTGTGAGTTTTACTCACTACGCGGTGGAAATGTGCTGCGTTGCTAAATTTTACACAGAAATAATTACTCATTTGAAATATTTGATTTTATCCCATCTGTTTTTCTGACCATATGAATGGGTATCAACCACTGATTACCGCCATATTGGAACTCTTGCTACAAAGGGGCAAAAACGTGGATCATCGGTGCATCTGAGACAGGCCGAATGATGCCTGAGTGCTCAAACAAGTCATATGTAATGGCACCTAACTGTCAATCAAAGCAGCCACGCTGTTAATTCTGCATAACTTTAAGCCTTGATATCATTTGAACAGGTGAGTTGTATATAAATTCACCCTCAGTACAGTTGTCATGAACGGGGAAATTAGCTATAGAGACTAAAACAGTTTCTTGTACCAGGCTGTAAACATGTTTATTTCTGCTGTGAAATTGGACATTTTAACATGGGGACTTATGGAGACTGACTCACTTCTGGAGCCAGCCTCAAGTGGACGTTTGAGGAACTGCAGTTTTTGGCTGTTTCCGCATTGGCTTCACTTCACAGCCACAGAGGTTGCCGCTTGGTCTGTTTGCTGTTTAGGTGTTAAGCAGGTCTGTTTATCAGAGCTAGTTTGCTGTTAGCGGCTGTCTGCTGCTGTAAACAATGTTGATGTGCGAACCAAGATCATGAAACTGTACAATATGTGCAGTGAAACTAAAAACAATGAGCTAAAATGGGCTTTAAAGTTTCATAGCACTGAAGAATTGATGATAATTATCTATGGATTTGTCACCAGTTACATTAAATGTAGTAATTAGGTCTTGTCACATGTTCTTGAGTATATTTGTGTAGAGGTAGTTGATAGAAACATGCAGTCACTTACTTATTATTCTGCAGGGTTCTTCTAAGATTTGCACTTGTATATTAGTGTGTAATATTAGGTTAGCTTAGTTAAATGATTTCTGAATTGAGGTGAAAAAACATTTATTGTTTTCTTTTTTATAATGAGCACACAAGACCTATGCCAATATTATTTTTTGGTGAAGACAACCGTCGTGCATTGACAGTCAGCCGTAGGTGGTAACATCAGGAGGTCCTACACTGACAATATTACAAGTTTCTATGACTCTATGAGGACTGAGATATTTTTTGCAGTGCCTCTGGCTCAGTTCATATGACGCAGTGTGTTCTTGTTCGGTAAAAACTAGGATCTGGTGTGTTAGACTTTGTGTGGCCTCAGAAAATGAAAAGGTTTGTTTAGAAGCAGCATCCTGCTACAGTCTGATGTAAACTGGAAAGCTGCAGGCAGTAATTTGCTCCTAATTAGACATATTTCCTTGTATGCCCTGAAGGAGGAATGCTACACATGTATACTGGGTGTGTGTATGTGTGTGTGTTTGAAAGAGAAAGGGAGAGAGATAAACCCCATGAGTTGTTGAGTTGTGAACTCCCGCTGTCTCGTAACTCGCCTCTTCACCTACTTCCCGCTAAGTCTTCATTAAACTGTCTGATTCAGTTACCAGTAACCGGAGCTTAATGAGGAGAATTTGATTTTCACTGCTGGATCTGATGGCGACCGTTGATAAACACTTTCTTATGGACAGAAAAGAGGGAGACGCACCGCGGTGAGCTGTGCAAACTTTAGACAGACCACAAGAAAGTTCCAGATTGGAGCACGGGAGTGTGATCACGACCTCCTGACTGCTTTCTCAGCATCATGCTGTTATCAGGAGCACTGCAGTTAGGGAGCATCTCAGGTTTTATACACACACACACACACACACACACAACACACTGGCTGCCAAAGAGATAGGTGACTTTCAAGGACTAATTCAGCATTAGAAAGAGACAGAAAGAAACTGTTCTACTTGCTGCTATACAGTATGTAAATATCTATCTGTTCCGTGTGTCACTGTCTTAAAGCGGATAAAAATAGAGACTTAATAGGAGAATAAAATTAAAGTAAAATTACTTTAGGTCAGTTAAAATAAAACAGATTCAGATTCAGGCCAATTATGATGATTAAATTTCAATTTGAACTGGTCATTCTGTACAGCAAAGAAATCTTCGGGGAAGGTTGAGTTTGTGTGTTTCTACAGCCCATTTTTCACGGCAGACATTTTGAGTTGTCATGGCAGGAAAAGGAGGAAAATGTCTCAAACAGTGGCTCAGTTCAATTCAGTGTCTCTGTAAGCCATGACAGGGAGCAAAGCTTACCCGATGCTGAGACCGGGAACTGGAATGCAGTTCTGTTGGATGAGTTGCTATAAAGTTTGATGCAGGCACTCGTGGTCCCCAGATGATGAATCCCAATGTCTTTGTTGATCCTCCATGAGGTTTACATTTGTTTTATTAACCTTGGTGATCCTCTGAGCTTTCATCTAGCGCCGCCATCAGGTCATAAATGTTACTTTGTCCAATACTTTAGGTCATGACTAAATACCTACCTACCCACAAGCCTAAACTAAGATAGTGGACATGGTGAACGTGGCTTCTAGGCATTTAGCGTGTTTGCATCGTCATGTTACTGTTCAGCACAAAGCATTGCTGTGTCACAGGGCTGCCATGGGTTATTAGTTTTGATGTAAGATTTGCAGAGATGTGTTGGCTGAATAATGAGGCCTAATTGCCATTTCATTGTCACTTTGTAACAATGTGTCTATATTGGTTTTCCCCTTATCTGTCAGCAGTGAATGTCATACTGTTCCCAGTGTTATTTTAAGTCAAAACAGAAGAAGAAATATGTATGCAGATTTAAGAAGAGATTGACTGACAACAACCTCAATAGATGTGTCAGTCTCATCTACCATTTCTCTGTTACTGTTTTTCTGGCTCTGGTGCAGCAAGATCATGTCTGAGAATTAAAGCAGACAGACATGATTTAACAGTGTTATTCAGAGGCCTTGAATCAGTGGCCCGTTATTCAAATATGTCTTGACTAATGACTGATTGTTATCACTGTTATCAGGCTGAATTAGGCTCATTCACCTATTTTAATTCTTTGAATGCAGTTTTCTGCAGGGAAAATAAAACAGCAGCAACATCTTTCAAAAAGCAGCTTTAATTGATGAACACCAGTGAGTCCTGCAGTTAATGATTTAGTAAGTAATGAGTTCAAATGATTTCATATTTGAATGTCAGTGTCAGTCTAGTAACATTCAGAATCTTTGAATTGAGCTGATGTCTTTTTGCTCACAGTAACTTCATGAAAATGTAATTGTGACAGCAGCACCAACAGAACTCAGTGATTTCTTTATAACCTCCAAGTTCTCTTCTAAAATCATAACTTTATCACCCTTTGTATTTGAGAATGACTTCCTGTTCACACTTAAACATGTTTGTCATTATCCAGCTAATAAGTCAAAGAGCTGCATGCTTTCAGATTTGGGTTTAAGGAGTTGTTGCTGTGACAATTTTAAACCAGCTTTGTCGACATTATACCATGGATACCCTGGTTATCCAAGTATGAGCATGTATGGCATTGGTTCTATTTATTGTTATCAACTTGTTATCTGGGGTTAGTTCATCAAACCACGTCTCTGAAGTGTCATTTACATCACAGGTCACACGTCTGAATGTCACATAAAATTTGATGTAGGTTGAGCAGGGTCGAGTCGTCCCAGGCTTTGTTTGTTTGACTGTCTGCTGTCTGAAGCATCCGTTCAGCAGATGTGTGTGTGCGTGTGTGTGTGTGTGTGTGTGTGTGTGTGTGTGTGTCTGTGCGTGTGTGTGTGTGTGTGTGTGTGTGTGTGTGTGTGTCTGAAAGAGGCTAAAACTATAGGTCACAGACTAAGCAGTTTATGAGAATTCTTCCCCCTCACTTGTTGCGGTGTATAAAGCCTGATCCCACACTGACGTCGGAGATTATGGGGACTTTTTTTGTTTGAGCCAACGCTTCCTGCTGCTCAGCGCTAAATTCTCAGCTTAGCTCCATGGAAAATCCCCTTTAATGCATTTGTCTACCTGTCTTTGTGGTCGTTTGGAGTCTCAGCACTGGGAATCTGGTAGAAGAGCTTTGAACTTTGAATTAATGATTAACAATATCAATAATAAATTAATTGTCGTTAAAAAAAAAAAAGCAAAAATGCCAAGTATTCTCTGGTACTCATTTTTTAAAATGTAGATTTTTTTTCTGTTTCTGTAATTGTAAATTGATTTAAATCCATTTTTTTTGCTTCTTTAAGAGTTTTGAAGTATTTACGTTGGACTTCTAATGGACATTTTCCTTTTTTTTCTCTAGATTGCAGACTAATTAGTAATTGAATTAGCTGAAAAACCTGACCAACATTCATTAAATCTTGCTATTATTCATTTTTTGGCCGTCCTATGTGGAAGTGAAGGAAACAGCAGCCATATTAGGCAGTTGACGCCGCGAGAGGGATGGCAAGTCTGAGCTGTTCTTTCACGTTGCCTTAGAAACCAACCAGGGCTATTTGTTCCAATTTGCTCTGTGGCGTTGAGATCAAAAAGCTTGGAGCCCAAAGTGCTCTCTGGATATTAGCATCTGTGTTTGATGCAACACAATTAGGCATTCGTTCGCCTCATTTACATCGATATTGTCGTTAATTTACAGTCGAACATATTTGGCTGCTCTATGCAATACAGGGCTTCTTATGGGGTTTAGTGTTTTATGTGTTTGAACTTTGTGGTTTGTTATTGTCCGGTCAGGCCTTCACTTGATGTAAAGGCACAACCAGGTCCCTCTTTTGCTCCAGCCCCCCGACCCCATGAAGTCCCCTGTTTAAATACCATTCCTGCTCCGCCTTCTCTGCTCCATTGATAAGTTGGCGGTTTGTTTACGAGAGCGCCAGCACTTCTTTGTGGCTGTGCGCTGCTTATGAGAAGGAGGCAAGCAGCGACTGAAAGACTCACCCCTCCCCCTCCCCCTCCTTCTCTCTCTCTCTCTCTCTGTCTCTCTCTCTCTCTCTCTTCCTCCAGAATCGGTTTGAAAAGGACAGACGGCCCTCTCAGCCCCCCTCCCCACACCCCAGTGATGCTTAGCTGGTGAGTACACTTTCATCTTTCTCATTCAAAAACTTTCCATGAGCACTTTCGTGCATTTCTTCGATTAGTTTCCATGTCTTTCAACTGGATTCCAGCTTTGTATTTCTTCCAGTAGTTTTTTTTTTATTTTTTTATTTGCTTTTGTGCTCAACTTTGCTGGCAAACACCAAACTTCTCTCTTGGTCTTGCGGATATCTCTACGATGTGGGACTGCTATTATTTCTATTCTCTCATTCTCACTTTCTCTAAATATCTTTCACCCCATCCCCCAAAGACTCCGTGGCCTTTCTTGTGAAGGTAAGGCTTTTTTTTTTGGGTGAAAGCCCTTTATTCAGACTGAGTGAAGTGATTTGAAAAGTAGCGGTAAGAGTGTGGCAGTGGAGGCGGAAGAGGGGAGGATAAGCAGGAGAGGTGGGAGGACGGGTGGAGGAGCTTTATACAGGTGGGTAATGGACAAGTTCTACCTCTCTCTCCCTCTCTCTCTCTCTCTTTCTCTCTCACTCTCTCTCACTCTCTGAGAATGTGAATCACTCCGGCTCAGGCTGCCTTGAGCCTAATTGACAGTGTACAGTGAAATCACGGTTCAGATGACATGTTCGCAATCACCTTGTGACATCACCTACACCGGAACAGACTCGTCACTGTCATTGCATTTGCATGGCTAGCTAATTTAATTATTACAAGTCAGTGCTCGTATCATTACATCCCTCAACACAGAGGGTCATTATTTTCACTATCTTTCAGGCATTTTTTTCATTATTAGATGCACAGGAAGGAAACGTGGGCGAGTGTGGTAGGAGATGTGTAACAAAGGTCCTCAACTCGACCCAAATTAACAATTTTACCTAAAACTTTCTGCACTTGACTGTCGAACAGATCATGATATTTTGGCTTTTTGCTTAATGAATGAGACTTGACATGCAGTGAGACATCATCAGGCTTTGACTTCAGTCACAGTAATCAAGCTCTGCTTTGTTTGCACTGAAATGGCATGATTAAGACTTTATGTAGATTAACAAAGCATAGACATTCTGTTATCTGCCTTCAAGTGTAATTACAGATTATGTGAACACCCGTGAAAGTGAGAACACTGAGCAAACACATTGCCTGAAGCCGTGTTGTTATCTGTCTGTGTTAAATATGTTTTTTTTTTACTCACTCGTCATGGTCTCATCCCTTGAAAAAGAATTGTTCATTCATGAATCGGAGCAGATTCACGTCACAAAAGAACGTTTTAAAGTGGAAAAACCAACACAAACCAAACAATTGAATGTTATCATCTCTTTAAGTAACCTTTTGGTTTGTCTGCTGCACAGCGTCAATTGCCATCTGCCATCAGTTGTTAGATTTACTGGTAACAAGATGAGCACCAACTTTATCACAAATATAAAAGGAATCTCTTGAGGGTTCATCACCTGATTGTGGCCCTGAATAAAACCCAGATCTAATTCCTTTTTCGAACAAATATTTTGTGCCAAAAACCCAAAAACCTTCTAGGAGGGCACAGGACAATTCATCATGAAAAGCGCGGACCACTTCTGCTCCAATCTCACCCTCTCCTCGCTCTCTGTATTTAATATCCCTGAAGGCCAGCCCTGGCATTTGCTTACGTTCTGTTGTTGTGCTTAGTACTGGCCTCCTTCTCACTTACTCTGCTCAATTCAATTTGTGGCCTAAATGTCTTTCCCTAATATGTGTCATTGGAGCAGAGCAGCGGCGCTCCCACCCCGGGTGCTTTGAGGAAGCTCCTGTGTTTGTCTTGGTTCTCTCTCTGCTCCTCTGGGAGGAGATCAGGGGCTCCAGTCGTGGTTGGCATGTTGTCTCGTCCAGCCCCACTGTTGTTTGCTGATATTTAGTTCAGGCTGACAATAAGCCGGAAGAAAACAAGCTCCTTTCAGGCCAATAAGAGGGAGAGAGAGAAGGGGAGAGGGAGAGAGAGAAGGGGTGGGCTGAGAGGGAGAGAGAGACTTAGAAAAGAAGGGGGGACAGGGGACTCATCCCTGGATGGGGATTCTCTTTAAAGCTCTCTGTTTGTGGCCCCTAGGGCAGAATTAAGTGAGCGTCATTATCCCTGGCAAATTACCACACTGCCTTTGTGGTCCAGCCATGGTACATTAGGGTGCCTTAAAACGTGTCCGAGACGTGCCCATTCAACTCACAAAGAGAGGGGCCGCTGGCAGATCTTTGGCCTGGCTCACAGAGGAGGCATTCACACCACATTGGGGGGATGGTGATGGTGGTGGAGAGGGTCTTCTGAGATGAGTAAAAATCACTTAGGCCAAGGCCGATGTGACACAATCCTGAAACACATGCCAGCTGACGATGTCATCACTTGGCTTCATCTAGAGTTTGATGTGCCTTGGAAATCCTGGATCTGATAAGGAGAGTGAGGTTTGTGTAGACCTGCATGTGTTACATTCCATTAATACCAGGATTTGCATCCAGTCTCTCAGTGGACTAATTGCTAATTAGCAATGTAGCAACAAATCATCAGCTCGCTGCAAATTACGACGTTTCTTCGGCTGTTGGAGTTTTCAGTCGTCTCCTTGAGTAAACCACAGCTACTGACCAGATCTGGTTTACCCTGTAAAGTGAGGTGAAATGTGCCTTGTGTATCTCTATATTACCTTGACGATGGCAAACCTTCAGCAAGAAGCAAGACAAAGCAAATAGCAAAAATAAGGTGGACTGATTTAGGACACACCAACAGAAGCTATTCTATTTTTGCGTGAAGTGACAATGGCCCTACTCTAATGGCTTTTTGTTGGGTTGAGTAAAGGGGGTCACGCAGCTATCTGTCCCTGTAGTAGTACTTGGAGAAATCTCTGAAATATTTCTTTTCAGTGAAATAAATTTATTTAAAAACACATTACAAAATAATACATTTTAATATAAATTGAGACCACAAAAATGTAATTTAAAATAAGTTTTCCATTTGTTGTACTATTTTGTTTCAATATACGTTGATACAATGTGTTGTCACATTCACTCATTTTGTATTTGAAGTAGCTCTGGTTCTTGAACCGGTTGTGTTCAGGATCTAACAACAGTCACCAGTAAATAATCCTCTTATTAGGAATAAACCTGCCTACTGTGTGAACTGTCCGTAGCTGAATAGCATCGACCTGCATAGCTGCATTTTAACGGTGGTACTTGGAAAGCCAAATATTTTCTAAGGGTGGTACACTGTGAAAAGTTTGAGAAACGATGTTGTAGAGAATAGAACAGCGTTTTAGAAAGCATCCCCCACACTGTTGAATTTTGAACATTGAGGACACTTCTCTTGCTTGAAGATTTAAAGTAATGAGCAGGTGCAAAGTCCAAAGACGAAGAAAGAACTAGGGGTGCATTGTGTGACCTGGTTAGTGCTTCAGTGTTTCGTGGGGTCATTTGAGATGATTGGGTGGAGCATAGTGTCATTGATCCCTCCACCACTGAGAGGGGAAATTCTCCAAAGTTGTTGGAGCTGATCTGAGAAAGAAGAGCAGAACCAGTTTGAGTCTGCGATTTAGGATTTTCTGGTTGCAGAGTGCTTGCAACATATAGATGTCTGTCAGTTATGGATGACATCCGCTCGCAGCTGGAAGTTTAGTCGTGATTTTAAGCGGGTAGCTCAGGCTCAATATAGAGCAATCAGAGTTGATCCTCTGAGCCTGAAACAGTTGAATCAAGTTTCCGCCAAACGCCCATAAATTCAGAGCTGCAATGTCAAACTCTTCAAAGAAAACTAAATAAGAGAGCTGCTGAAGGCACTGTAAAACTCCTAGTGTGTGTAATGTTTGTTCTTGGCACCTTGCCTTTATTTATCATCTAATCAAGTGGAAGCTTTACCCCGACGATTGATGTCTCCTTCATTTTATTTTTCTAAGGTGGGAAATTTCATTACTTTACAACATTGTTTCTAGGTTTTATGAACTCAAACCCTCCTCTGAAGTGAATGAAGGAAGGGAGGCAGCTTTTGTCCAGGGGCCATGGTGGAAACCTGGAGCCCGTAAATCCTGCACTGATCTTTGGATCATTAAACTGCGAGCCCTGAGTCTTTGGGTTCTTTATCACCAGGCTTGGATCCCAGGCCATAATGGAGGCTAACTGGCTAATGATTAGCTGTCTTCAGCTCTGTTAGTCCAGAGCTGGCTGCTGCAGGTGCCTGTCTGAATGGGAGGAGGCTATGAAAACGCATAAATCTCCCATCAAATATTTTTTATCTTTTTATCTGTCCTACCCATGCAAACCTTAGTGTGAAACATGAATGGTTTATGATTGTGCAAAGCAATGCTGATGTGAACTATTCATGTTGTTCATGTTCATTCTTGTTACTACTACACAATAGTAGCTGGAGTGGTTTGCATACATGTAGTTGTGAATTCAGCAAACAGCAGAACTGATTGCCTTGTCCCAACACAGTCCCCAGCATTATGAAGCTGAGCAGAAGATGATTGGCTGTGAAAATGAAGACTGAGAGACAGTGTTTTGGATAATGATTGCCTTTTTTGTCTCTTCCTATCATAAAATCCTTCATTACTTTCGGTTGTTCTGGAACTATGCAGGCATGTGAATGCGATACACATTGGGCTTTGAAGGAAAAAGCAATGATCAGTCTGTCCGCTTACAAAATTGACTTTGAATGAACTCTGTTTGAAGAGGTAGCATGTAAGACAAGCTTTGTAAGGACACAAAGATGCAAAGATAAAGAATTCTGTGTCAGGTGTTACAGTGGATCATCTAGCACGGACACTGATCCAGGGTGATTGTAGCACCACCACACTAAATACGATTGTTGTCTGATCATCACTAACCAAATGTGTTTATGTTATTATTTCTCATCATTCTTGTATTTGAAGTTGCTAATCAGACTGCAGAAGAAGTCTTTGCCCAGATATCCACTATACATTTTCTGGGTGTCCACCAGCTACATCAGAAGTCCAGAAATGTTGGCGGTTTCCCCTAGAGGATAAATTGGTGGCAGATGTGAATTGTTGGGTTTCTGAGATTGGTCGATAGTAACATCTGTTTGGTTAAAGTTTAGTCATGGTTTTATAGGGTTATCACAGTATCAGAGATCCTCTGAGCCTGAAATGGTTGAATCAAGTTTCCACCAAACGGCCATAAATTCAGAGCACACCATGAGCTACAATGGTCTTGGCCAAGATATCTGCTATCCGACTGTCCACTAACTAAAGTCCAGAAATGTTGGATGTTGCCCCAGATGCTAAATATAGATGATAGCCATCGGGCTTCTGAGATTGGTCAATGGCAACAACTGTCTGGATAAAGTTAGTTAACTGGAACACTTTGAAAAAGTGTCCTGGAAGAGGGGTCCCTCATCCGTTGCTTTTCCAGAGGTATTTTGGGGAGTTTAGGGAGGCCTAAGGATAGATAGTGACATGTACAGATTTTAAAGCCCTTTAAGATTTGTAATTTTGGGCTATAAAAACAAAATTGGCATGACTTGACTTAATAGGTCTCTGATGGGATTTTTGGCATCAGAGTCTGACATGCAACCCACCCATCCACCACTCTGACCTCAACACTCTTATCTCTGCCTCACAACACATGTTGGCAATGAACAGAATTCCTGATGATACTGTGCTGCTTTTGGTGATCACATAATGTTGCTGAAAAGATTACTGAACCTGCCTTTAACATCCTCCTGCTCTCATTTTTACTGTCAAAAATACTCACTTTAGAAGTCTTCAAGAAAGCACAAGCAGTCCAAGCTGATCAATCAAAGTTCTTTTGGTCTACACATGGTGTTCCTACTGTTTTTTTAGTCCGGACTTGTGGTTACGCAGAGTCTGTGGCAGTATAAATCCAGCTTTAATGTGTTAACATCTCTAAAATCCTATTAGAAACCTTTGATTTGTTTTGGGCTAAACCAGCCTCACCTGACAAAGCAGTACTGAACTTTCTCCGCTGGAAGATTTTTTGCACGGTGAGAAAACCACTTTGACTCTCTGCAGCTGCTCGGTTGTAGGTTCCTGGCTGTAAACTTGCTGTTTGCTGCTTAATCATTCAGTAAGGATTAGTGGCACTGTGTGTTTTCTAATTATAGACCTGGGCTGTGCACTCTCCTCCTCTGTGGGGTCAAATCTAACCCACCAGGCCCTCAGCCAGCAGCTTACTCACAGCTACATTCAACTGCTACATTCACACGTCTATTTCTGAGTCGTTAACATGCCATCTTTTTATTGTTGTTTTTTATTGTTTTTATGCCTTTCTTCTCTCTGTCTCTCATTGAGTGCATAACAAAGACTTTTCATTTGGAAATAAAATAAAACTCATTGAGGTAGCTGTCAAAATAAATCACTTCTTGTATCAAGGAGGAAATAAGGAATTGACTGAAAGAAAAGAACACAAATTCTTCTTTTCCCCCAACACAATCAATCAGTTCCCTTTCACGTCTTTCACATCTTTTCATTCTTGGAGAACAATAGGTTTGATTAACCCCTCTGGGAAAGCTCATTATACATTTCCATTACAAAGGTGTTTGTAAGACATTTGGATTTGAAACGCCTGAGCATAAAAACATCGATCAAAAGAATATATTGATGTCTTTAAGCTCTGAAAGACAATGATAAAAAAAAGATGATGGCTGTCAGTCTGAGCCTAAGCAACTGCCTTAACAACAGGCCAGATGTGTATCCCGCATTGCCGATGTCAGTAATGTGTTTTTGATTTTTGACTGCTTTGTGTCCAGTCTATGAACTGGGAAGCTTGAAACAGAAGTACAGTATATGAGTTGACAGATAAAGAAGTTTGAGAGTCTCATCTGATGCCCACAAAATGTTTTATTCTGCCTTCTTTCACTTCCTAGATGAGGTGAGCTGCAACAGCAGGGCTTGAATTATATATTTATGAGTTTATTTTTATTATCAGACCCTGTTAGGCCCTACTGGGGGTTCCATTGTTGAGCTGAATCAATTTCACTTCTTCAAGGGACACCCAGGAAATGGTTCAATCCATTTTTAATCAAAGCACCTTATTAAGGTGCAGATCAGATTAGCGTGTCTATTTTCTCATCGGTCATTTGACGAGCCTGTGATGTGGAACCACATGGTGTTTGTGAAGATAACTGTATGTTCTCTGAAATAACCTTGAAATAATTCACTGTTACAAACTGTGTTATGATGCAAACCATTTAATTAACACTGACATTTGGAGAAATGTGCTTGTTTGCTATCCTAATAGCTGTGGCAACAGACCTGCACTTGGTTTGGCTCCACTGGTTGTCTGCATACAATGGGCTTGTGGACATGGGCAAGTTGCCTTTAGCTTAGTTTTATTACCATGTGAACAGTATCTCCATACATCTTTCTGCCCATATTGTGATCTCAATATGCAAATTAGATATATGTGATTGGTACATTTCTCAACAAAAATGGCTATCCCAGACTTTGTGCTTAGAGTGTTAGGGGTTAGAATACAGGCTGTATGGATTGCATTTGCATCTGGCTGAGATCCAAACACAATGCTGACTTAACGTTCTCTAGATCTGGTCTGGCAAGTCCGATTGTTGTCCGATCACAATATGTTCTAGATGTTGAACCTGGAATTACCATGCGTTTTTCTTTAACCAGGTAAACTATCCAGATTCAGATTGCATGTAAATACCAGATATCATATCTCTATATCTCTATGTATGCCAAAATCTGGTATATAGTCTGGTACAAAAAACAGTTTTGGTCTCTGTAGCTAATTTCCCTGTTCACAATAACTGTACTGAGGGTGAATTTATATACAACTCACCTGTTCAGATTATATTAAGGTTTAAGATTATACAGATTAACAGCATGGCCATTTGTTTGAGCACCCAAGCCTTCTCAGAAACCTGTGGGTGATGTCACATGTACGCTATCCATTCTTTATACTGTCTGGGGTTTTCACCTGCTTGTCCTGAGCAGGATCACCCATCTCAGTTTACATTGAATCTATCACAGGACTGACAGAGAGAGACAACCATTTGCCCTTACAGACAATTTATAGTTAGCCTAACCTACATGTCTTTAGAGGAGGCTGAAGCACCCACAGGGATTCACCACAAATAGCAAACATACAGGTTCTAACTCTCATTGTTTCTCCTCCAGTTTTTAGCATTGTTCTCGTCCACATGTGGGTTTCAGTTCACTTTTTATGTGCCTTCATAAAAAAGGCATCTTATTTATGTCATTCCTCTTGCATAGTTTGAAAGTATACATTCACTTCAACATATCGAAATGAGATTACATGTAATTCTCACTTATGCATAGGATGACCTTTCCTTTTGGTAGAATTAGGTTTCTTTACAGAATTAATTACTCGGAGGAGACTTCTTTGTATTTTCTATTCCTGTCTTTTTCTCTTTTTTTTGCACCATCCACTTTCACACACACACATCAACTTCAAGGAGCAGGATTAATAGAGAAGGTCTTATTAGTTCTGCTCTCACAAAAGAGTCTTAATTGAAAATGGCGACTGTATCAAACTTAACAGGCTGCATCAATTAGCTAATAGTTGAACTGGTAATTAGATCTTTGGAAATCTCGTTCTTTCAGGTGACAGTTGCAGCTGCAGAATTGTTCATGTTGTTCCCACAGAAGATATCTTCCATGCTTAGATTCTTCTTTGATGAAGATATTCACAGATATTCACGCTGTGGCCTCCAATTTACAGCTCAGCTTGATCAAACTGCTCATTTACAGAACTAATGAGAAAATGAACAAAAATTAAGGAATCATTTAGTTGTTGGGTTTCATGAAGAAAAGAGGCTGCGTTTCTCTTTCTGCCGCGTCTGATTATATCACAATTACAACAGAATGCAGTCTCTTTGGTGAGGCCGACGGCTCCCTTTCGGTATCAACACCGTCAGAGGCGTGTTGTCTATCGGGGCGGTAAACAATGCCACCAGTGATCAGACTTGTTTTCATTTTCATCACCAAATTTCCTGGCATAACGCCTGGGTCACGCATCAAGAAGACCGTAACGAGAAATTGTGTTGTGAGACCACATAGCAATTAAAAGAGGATACAAGATGTTTTTTTTTTTCTAATTACATCACAATGGATTTAATTATAGCTTCATGTTTTGCAAAGCAACAGTGTTGCAAATAGCGTCAGGCTTGATCATCTGTCTCTTGTTTGTGACAGGATGTTCCCTCGCTCTCTGGACTGTAATCAGCATTGGAAAAGACACCATGATATGGGAACGGAACACTGGCACCATTTGGGAGATATAAAGGAGTTTAAGAAATGGAGCAAATGATGCGCTGCAGCCTTTTTGTCTGTCTTTGTGTTTGATTCCATCTCAAAAGAATACAAGTAATTTACATCTAATGATCTTTTTAACAATAACTTCATGACCAGTAACCAGTGATGAGCTTTCTTGCAGTGACTGACGATTGACGAGCCTTTCGAGGTGCTCATGCTCAGCAAAGTTTGGATGCTTCGGTTAAAATGTTCCAAGGAAGCTTTTTTTAAAAACCTGAGAGAGTTCAAAACCATTGTACTCTCTGACAGCATATAGTGCTCCTGCAATCTTAAATCCCTCTCCCCGACATCTCCTCTTCCTCCTTTACTTTCAGTCTTTGTGAGAACAGCAGGGTCTGACAGCCTCAAGCTGAACAGTGTGAAGTGTTGTGAAATGGAAATAGCTTTGTGGTTACTCATAAATGTCTGACCATTTTATCTCTTATGGTGGGTTAGTGTGTGTGTATGTGGGTCATTGTTTAGATGTAGCTCGGTGTGTCCAGACTGTGAATCCATCTCCACTGACTGTTGATCAGATTTTGTTTCCCTGCTCTGTATGCAAATAACCAAGATCCTGCACAAGCTGCTGAATTTTCCTCCTGAGGCCATTGCAGGCCATGAGCCATTGTTACGGTCGACAATTAAATGTTGCCTTGTTTTCCTAGAGTTCCCATTACAGAATGTCTTGAATAGCCTCTATGTTGCAGACGCAAAAATGCCAGAATCAGCATTGCCCAAATATTCCAGAACTTAGTGCCCCCAATTACAGAGCATACCACTGTCATAAATATGAACATTTGTGCACAAATATTTGTTATTACATCATTTATGATCAAAAACTAGCGATTCGGCCAACACAGCCAAACATCAAGCAAGGTTCACACCATGTTACTGACTAGTCCAAGTCTAGTCAGCCCAGCTCGGCGTCTGTCTTTCAGCCTTTTATTTCACCAAGCTCTCACCAAGGACCAAAAGTCAGTCCCACATTTACTCTTGTTTGTTTGCGTCTTGCTTGGTCACTTTTTATTTTTTTCTCTTCACTTCTTCCGTCAGCGTGCCCTTCAGTCTTTTCGCCTCTGTCATTATGTCAGCCAAAGAGGCTGCTGAGCCTCTTGCTTAGCTCCGGTTCTGGCATGACACCAGCACAGCACTGGTTTTACCAATTCATTAGCTCATTAGTGAAGTAGTTGGCGGTGTGTTACTTTTTGCAGGTGATCGTACCCAGAGCTCAAAGTTACATGGTACAGAAACAGGTGTGTCTCCAACATCATCATCAAAACACCAAACGAGTGTTCATTCCATTAGCACGTTTCATGGAATCTATGCCAAGACAATGAAAGCTCTTCTAGTAAGTTGATGACATTCACACTGCTTTTCCCTTTGATTTAATACACATCTGTGGGATATTGCTGCAAAATGATGCTTGAAAGAATTATGCCGTAATAAATCTGTTGAGAAGCTGGTATAACAACCTGAAAACATGAGCCAATCACTCGCTGACACAATATGTAATTTAGCTGCAAGTCATCTCACTGCGACTACATTTCTTCATTCATTGTCACTACATGCTTCCACTCAAAGTGATACTCATATATTCTGTATGTATATATGAGTATAAGACTTGTAGAAAAGTTGCTGTCGTCAGCATGATAGTAGTACAAAGAAAAACAATTAAAAATCAAAGGATAAATCTTGGGTGCTGACTCTGCGCACTGTGTTTGTTCCCCTGAAACTCAGACGATCCCTTGGTACAATTTGGCTGATTAGATTCTCAGTGTGTGTCGACTGTGCTCACAGTTGTATTTTTAGCTGTCTTGTTAGTTGTCATTAGATCACATGAGATGAATTCTCAAGCCACGGGAACAAGATGTGTGTTTGTGTCACAGACCTTGTCAAATCCAGTGCAAAGTGGCAAACTGACAGCCACATGAGATCCAAAGCTATGTTATAAATATATTTTTCTTCTGTGATTGGTTCTCACGTGCCCGGGTGACAGCTCATAAACTGAAACATTTTAAAAGACGATTTAAACTCTGTGACTATTTTCATTTGACTTTTACAAATCTAGAACTCGAGAAATAGTATAATAATAGGTTGAATTAGAGTGGATAAAGCCAAAGATGCACAAGTTAGCTACTGGCACCACTGGACGTGAAAAGAACAAATTAATATGACTGAAAAATATAAGTAGCAATGATTTTTATTTGCAGCAACAGTCTGCTGAGTTTGCATTTGAAGCTCTTTGTATCTGTCTTCATCAATTTTTCCTGAAAAACAGCAGTATTTCTTAAAAGTAGATCAGTCTATGCCTTCATGCATTCAGTAGTTGGATATGTTCTACTGAGAAGACATTGTTCCCTGCAGTTTACAGTATATGAGCTCCACTTGTGACAGGCACAGCTTAGAAAAGGCTTCTGCTAATAAGAAGTAAAGAGAAACATGGAGGGAAAATGCAAATGAGTTGCTGCACTAGACCCCGAAGAAAGTTAAAACAAAATGAGTAAACTTCATTGTGCTTTTTCTGAATGCAGTATTTTTAGAATCTGTCTCACCTGCATGCTGAATTGATATTTTTTCAGTCTGACTGATAACAATCAGCTGTGCTCTCTGGGTGAATGAAGCTGAAAATAGGACGAGATGTCTGTGATAGCTCGGATCAGACCAATTAATGCGAAGGTGGCCGTATTCAGGTTTTCCCATGGTATTGCTGCAGGCGCCGCTGACCTATTGTGTCTGTTGTGTTGGCTGAGCAGAGACCGTCGAGAGTCTGAGGAGACTTGTTAAGAAACAAAGAGCTTCCTCGCTCAGGCTGCTGCATCATCGCAGATTGATTTTTGTCTGGACAGCGCAGGGACCCGGACACACATACTGTACCTCACAGACAGCCACCAACTCGGCTGCTTTCTGTGTCACATGACGTCTTTATTTTTGTCTTCTTGTGAGCAGTGTGTGTGTGTGTGTAATTGGAGGCTTTTGAAAACAATTGTTTTATAACAGTCAACAACAAAATGAATGCTTCGACTAAAATTCCTCATTTTGGAATCACAAAGGTGCTGTTGACAGGCTGTGTTTTCATGTGTCCTTGGCAGGTGAGCTTTTATTAAAGTTTTGTAGCCGATCCCCAAGTAGCACAATGCTAGAGAGTGATGATTGCCCACAGCTAAAATTCAATAAGATGGATTTGGTGGGAACAGCAGCTCCCGCTCACTCACTCGCTCACTCACCATTTCTCTTCCTCTCTCTCTCTTTCTGTCTCACGCTCCCTCTGCCTCACTCTTTCACACACGGCCAGTCTCTCATCCACCAGCAGGGTTCCAAATCAGTCATTTGTCTGTGCCAGATCAATGCACTGTAATCAACAGGGGAGGCGCATTGCTGGCCTTTAATGGAATGCCTCCTACCTGCGCTGCCCATCTTACAGAGTCTGAAGTGGATTCACCAAAGCGGTCGGTGATCAACGGCGGCGAACACATCAACTGTCTTCTGTTGTCTCCATTGTGCCTGACGGTGCAGCGCTGAAAGATTGCGGCCTGCTGTACGGATCGCTTTGAAAGCTTTGAGAAACAGCAGCGTGAATGCAATAAGCCTGCACTTAATTACACTCACACAAGATTTGTATTGGATTCCAGTGTTGCTGCCGGGCAGTGAGGGTGAACTGCACTGACTTACTGTACATTTAAACACGTCCTTTATTGTGTTTAAAGTTTAACTGGAAGAATTATGAAAGCATAAATAAATACATGGAATCTTCCCTTTGTTGAATTTTGCTTTTCCAACATGCATATAAAAACGTCATCAGCAGTAGGTAAACCACATCTTCATGCCGTCACATAAAGTATGTTCTAGTGCCAAGTCAAGTTTGTTAATTAGGTGGATGCTGTAGGTGACAAAGGATGTGATACAGATTTTTGTTTTCTTTCTGGACATGATGTATCTCAGCCGCATCAGGTAAAGATGTATCTTCACACCAAAAAAGATTCTGACATAAGTTTTGGATGAGCTGGAGACGAGAGGATTTTTTACAGGAGTCATCAGTTAATAATCTGACTGGTTATGAATGTATGTATGACATTTTCAGAAACATTAAATTAGCATGTTTGTCGTAGGTTTCTGTGATGCTGAGTTATGGAATAGGACAGAGAGCCAAGACTGTTATTTGTAAGTTATTGGTTATTGATAGGTCAGGACTTCAAAAATAATCAAATCTCAGTCTTATCAGCATTAAACTGTAGAACATCTTGTGACATCCACACTAATGGAAATTGATATTATGTTTATGAATAATATGACCTAGTGGGAGCATGTAAATGGAAAATAAGACTGGACCTAGTATTAAGCCCTGGGGCACCCCACAGTGAACAACTGTAGATTGTACTGTAAATGACCTGGCGTCAGCAAGTCCAATACAGAAAAACCTGTCTTTCAGGCACAACCTAAACCAACATACAACATAAAATTTGAAAGTAATGTCACTGATACCCAATAAAACTTCTTTTAACTGGTACTGCACACACAGTTACTGCACCTTTTTACTCGATTTGACAACTCAACAGCATTGCCTGTTTGTTGATACACATAAACAACCTATAGAATGTGTATATCGACCTGAGAGGCAACTGCTTCAACACCTTCAACACTTTTCTGTGTCATCTGGTCAGATTTGTAATCTTGTTCATGCAGTGTTCATTTTAGACTACTGTACTGTGTGTTTGACCTCTGTCAAATAAAAAAAGCTGCTCCAGCAACATTGATAGTGCCGTGGCTTTAGTCAAAGAACAGTACTCAGCCCTAGCCATAAAAAGGTGACATTTCAGAGATCCTACAGTATGTGAGGAATGAGATGAAATTAGGAAGCAGGTGTTTAAGATTTTTCCAGATTCCTCTTGTGGCTTTATGCTTCCTGGTTGCTTGGAGACATCCTGAGTTGCTTCGCTGCCCATTAGCATTCTACAGAGATATCAGGTATGGGGCTTGAAGGTTGTCATAGCATTTTCTGTACCAGATGTTCCTCTTTCCACAAGTAATGTGAGATTTTCTGCCACTTCTAAAATGTTGAATAATCCATATGATCACCATCGGAGGTCCCAACCCCAAATACTAGTATTCATATTGTAATTTTATGATGCCATGTCTATTTTTTTTGTTGTTGCCATTTTTATTCTGCTGCTCACAGTGAGCACCCTCTATGCTCACACCACAAACCAACAACTATTTGACTGATTTGGGTGAAACTGGATCATATTTTGTGGAGAACATGTTTCCCTCTGATGTCCTCCAGCTGCTTTGCCTCAACTCTGTGTGATTTACAGAATTTCCTGTTGGACAGTAAAGTAAACTTCTGTGAACTAAAGGTGCTGTCAGCTAATTAGTCATGTCTGGGGTCTGGGGGAATGGAGTGGTGTCGTGCCAGAACCGGAGCTGGGTGAGCAGGCAATGTAAACAGACTCAGCAGCCAGACAGGAGTAAACTAACTTTTTGTCGTTAGTGAGGGCTTGGTGAAATAAAAAGCTGAAAGACAGACACAGAGCTGGGCTGACTGCTGTTGGACTAGTCAGTAACATTAGCTGCTGCTTTCTTGTGTTCTTGCACTTGCTTGATGTTTGACTGCCAAGTTGTGGACATGCTAGTTTTTAATCAGAAGTGTACAACTAGCTATACTTATGGCAGTGGTATTGCACTACAAATTCCTGCACAATGTTCATTTAAAAAAGATAACAGACAAGCACCTCATAGACTCAAATCTAATGGTATTATAATCCTGTATTTTGAATGATTGCTGCCTTTGATTATTCTCGTGCCTGCTGTTCTGTCTGATTGTTGTTTAGCTATTATTTTCATCAAGTAGAGCTTCCAGAGATAAGCTCAGTCACAATGTCCCGTCTAGCTCCACAATGTCCACATATATTGTTTTTTTAAAAAGTTATTTCAAGCTGTGACTGTGATCCATTTGTCAATGATTTTTCATTCTCTTTATCACAATAGTCTCTGACAGGAAGACAGGGCAGCACAAACAGCATGTAAAGAGCTAGACAAGTGGTCTGTGTTGTGTCTGGATGACCGCAGGCCTGAGCTCAGCGCCGCCGTCCCAGCCGTGTCACTCATAACATAGACACAGCGCAGACACAAAGAGCTCTTTAAACGCCAGCCACCGGCTTGTCATCAGGCTGCCTGTGATTGATCACTCTGACACAGTTCAGTAGTGTGTCATTATTGTGCAAGGCCTTGAAAATGTGGCTCTTTTAGACGAGCTGTCACACATAATAAAATATTACTGTTGACTACTGTAGATCAGCTGAAGCTGGAAAATGAAAAAAGGACACAGAGTTTGTATCATTGTGGTTGGGGCTGTGGTGTTTAATGCAAAAAAGGTTTGCTGCTTTTCTGCCTTTAATTTTATATTCTTCCTGCTGGAATACTAATTCAAACATTTGCTTCATTCTTGCTTGAAATTCTGTCTCCTGTGAGAGAAGGCTGGCATTTGCGTTGATCAGTCATGCACTCAGATCATGCCTTCCTTCCACGTTCCCGTGTGTACCATGGTGTCAATTAAACCTGAGGTCTGCTGTGCTCTAGCGGGCTGACTCCATCTAATGGGGCTCCATGCAAGGAGACTATCCATAATAGAATTAATAATGAGACACACTTGCGAAAAGGGCTCGGTTATCACCACCATCTCATTCGAAGTGAATTTTTACCGAGCTCTCTCGCTCTCAGAAATAAAACATTAGACACAACCGGATGAAACCTCGAGCCTGACCACGAGACTTCAGAAGACTTCATGGTGCATTAAATTCCAATGAGGTCCAATCCTACCTGGCATCCTGCTGATTAAAGTTGCCTGTGTGTGTGTGTGTTTCGGTAAGGAAAGGGGAAGTATAGTGTTGTACAGTTACAATTCAGATCTATCACTGGAGAGAGGAAGGGAGCTGACGGGGAGCAGAAGGGTTTATTAGTGCTCCTCTTTCTGCTCGCTGCCACAGAAATAGAACAGAGAAGATGAGCGATGCTGCCGAGGAGGAGAGATCTGTACTCTGAGAGGAGATGCACAAATAAAACCATGAGTATAAAAGATTTTTATTAAATAAATGAAGACTAAAAAATATTTTCTTTTACAAAGAGGTAGGAGTTTATTGAATGATGTGTTTATATTTCCAAAAGTAGCAACAACTCATCAGAGTAAATGGAGAAACTGGGCTATTGTCATAAACAGCAACTGTCGCCATGCCCATGGATAAAATAAAAAAAAGAGCATCACATAAACTCAAGAGACCATCAGCAGAAAATAGAGTGGAAAAACTTCCCGTCACAGTACTTTAACACAGAGAAATACCTCCAGTAAAAATGTCAAACTCAGTCAATCCAAAATAAATTTTAGATCCCGTTGAAGTGTGTCACAAACTGCTGTGCAAAATTGTTGGTTCATTTCACTTTGGATCCCAGATTAGCCTCCATCAGGGGAACAAAATAGGTCTTGCAATCTGAAACTTCAAAGTTGTGCCCAGTGTGGTGTCACCTTGGTTTGAGTTACTGTGTGCACAATGTTGACTTTAAGAAATACCTGTAGTTTTATTAGAGAAGCAACTGATTTTGTGCCCAGTAAATACTGTCTATTGCAGTTTTCACACTCCTTTTCTTTAGTCACATTCACCTGGACTTGAAGAGCTATGGCTTGAATGCATTTGTTTGATTATGTGATGGTTTACACAGTTGAGTTGCTTTTAGGGCAACACTATACTATATCTCTATACTATATCTCAGGACTGAAATGTGCTTTTCAGAGATAAGGTCGATATCAGTTGTTTCAGACGTGGAGAGAGGTATTCTTACATATATATATATATATATATATATATATATATATATATAATAATATATATATATATATATATATAATATATAATATATATATAGATAATATATTATATTGTGTGGGTTTTGTTTATATATATATATATATAAATACACACACACAGATACATATACATATATTACAGATAGATATCAGTCTATATAAGCAGATAATTATATATGTGACAAGAAACCTGATAAATAAAAGATTAGGTGTTTGTGACAGTAGGAAACTGTCAACACAATGTTGTTGTGGTTTCTTTAAGTGAACTGGTAGAATGAGTGATTATAGCCTCGGGGTCTGTGTGTGTGTGTGTGTGTGTGTGTGTGTGTGTGTGTGTGTCTCCTTGTCAGGACTGTAGGTGCGTGTTATAGTGTGTTTGTGATACGGGTGTCCCTTACTGCACTCATGCTCAGCGTCCAGGGTGAGTGATCAGGGCAGTCTCTGGGATTGAATCCAGCCAGGTCTGCCTGATCACCAGGCTCTGCAGCAGGCTGAGGGCTCTTTTCATTGACCCCCTGTCTATCCCCGCTGATGGGATCAGGGCTGTGGAACACTACTGCTAATAACACTCCACAGCCCTCCTCTCTCTAATTGGCATGGGCTATGGGGCAACTCACAAACAGTACTTAATTGCCATGTCAGCACAGGGGAATACCAATGTGGCGGGAGCATATTTCTTTCTTTTTAAAGATTTTATTTTGTTGTAGTGCTGAAATGATTAGTTGACATTCTGCTTTGCTGCTTTGTTTTTTTTTTAAATCTGACAAACAAAACAATCAAACAATAAATGAACTGAAACTGGAAAATAATCATCAGTTGCAGCCATACCTGATGTTCGAGTGGAAGTAGAAAGACCAGGAGGTCCCCAGATGGACTAAACCTGGAGATATATGTGGGTGATTTTGGACTCTAAGTTCCCCATAGACCTGCACAAACAAGCTATTTGCAGGAATGTACTTGTACTGCACACATTATAAAACTGGATGATGATTTAAAGCTCAAATGATGAAATAAATTCTTAGATAATAATCTGAAAGAGGTCAGAAAATCTTCAAAGAATCTTCACCAACTCTGCAGCTTTATGGAGCTTTTTTAGCCTCTTTCAGCTCAAAGTTCTGGTTTTACAGCACATTTAGCCCTCTGCGTTCTCATTGACGTCATTTCACAGGACAGAGAAGTGCACCAGCTCAGTTAGAGCTTCGACTTTATGGAGATCAGCAGCGAATAACATTCAACATGAGTGCAGAAACAACTCCAAATCACTGATAATGCTGCTCTGTGTCTGCTAGTTGATTATTTGCTCATAGCCATATGGCAGTATGTCAGGTCTGTGTGTCAGTCAGCAGCTTTAATGTGATGTTTATCTACATGATCACATGTCTAAATAAACGATAAATGATTAACAAGTTGTATCTGAATGAAACTTATTACAGCATTAGCTCCTGAATGATTTTGCTTCACTTCAACATGATACAATAACTTATTTAACCACTCAATAAACATTTTCTTTCACTCTGATGAACACGAATAACTCTTATGTACATATCACATATCAAGATAAGCCTGTGATAATTCCTATTACATGCATGCAAACAGTATTAATACGGATCACATCAGAAGCTGTGCCTTGATAATTAGCTGCAGATCAGATTTGTGTGATTCTGTATCTGTGTTTGTGTTGCACACTGTACACAATGCAGCCACACACACACTCTTTGCTCATCATATCCAGTGATATGTTTTGATCCGGGCTCTCTTTGAAGTCGGATGTAATAAATTTGCTCATCAATTACACTGACTGGCTGGGCCTTCTGTGCCTGTTTTGTCTGGTGTCCGCTCCAGTTAATTACAACAGAATGCGCTGTGTCATCCTTGAGATAGCAGCTAATAAGTGTGAGCTGTCTGAATCCCTGCAACGCCTGCTTTGCTCTCAGAGAGGAAACAGCACGCAGAATGGAAAGGTGTGTTTCAAATAATGTACGGGCAGTGTGTAGGTGCAGAGGGCAGCCTCGCTCAGAGGCCCTGCAGGGACCTCACATTAACACACTATACTGTGTTGATGTGTGAGCTGGTTTAGGATTCCTCAGATAGTTCAGAACATTCCAACTCCTTCATGTTTGAAGTGTAGAGATAGTCTTACGGCACTATCTTATTGTTATCAGCTGTTATCGGCTCCGCCGCCATTGCCCTGACGTGTCTGCAACTCATCACAGAGACGTGTTTAAAACATTTAGCTGCACAGACGCCACGCACCAAAAGATCTGAAAGTATGGTAGATCCTGGAGGACGGCCCAGAGAGGATGTCTCAGGAAATATGAGCTTTAGTGTACTGCTGGAGATGCACTCACATTGGCCTATAACAATAACAGATAACTGTCTGTTTGTTGTGGTTAATAAATATAATGACACTTAATAAACAAAGGCAAACATTTCAGATTGACTTGTTTATTTTCCTCCGGTGAATACATTTTTCGAAAATCAGCATTAGTTAAGACAAGAGACGTTATATTGACTGACACTGTTTTATTATTTACTTCTTTGAAATGTAGACAGGCAGCAATGCAATTAATTTCTCCTCTATCTGCCAGTGACATGTTTACATTTGCAGTGTCGGTTACAGAATAACTATTTATATTCAGTAATTACATTATTGAACGCTATTGAAATGGCCTAATCACCGTTGGATGAATTGTATGGTAAACACAGGTGTTTTGTCATGTGTATGCTCTCACATTCTAAAAAGCCTGTTAGAAGTCTGGTGAAGTGTACTGTCCCCCTCTGAGATCACAGTGAAATCACTGGAGCAAGAGGACTTTGGTTCAAATCCTGGACAAGCACTCAATTACTACAACTACAAGGTTCTTAACTGAGTAAAATGACCAAAGTATTTACATGACAGCCATGATAAGAGCTGTTTGAATTCCCTGAATGTTAAAAGAAAGGAGCTTTACTGCTTCCTTACTGATCTCCTTTAACATAGGATACAGTGGACCATCCTTTACCAAAGGAAAGGAGATAATGCCGCCCCACAATTCCTTGTGGCAGTAGCATGATTCTGAAATGTGTGACCGCTGCAAGCTCAATCGATTCATCAGCTAATTGATTCACCACTAGTGGTGTGGATGTGGATCTCTTTGTGCTTTGTTGAAAAGTTTAGATTCTGTCTGCAAAACTTACTAAATCTGAAAAGTCTGAACTCTTTTCATTTTTATTCTTTGCTTGAGGACTAAAGTTTTCGTCACCTTTTCAGTCTGCACAGGTCACATCTAATCAGTTCTTATTTTTCAGCACAGAACACAAGCACAGACGCACGGATAAAAGCTCACACTGCTTTCCCCGACCCCTCTCCACTCCCCCTCAAGCTTGCCGTTTCTTTGTGACCTTCGGCTCTCCAATTAACAACCTCCACTCAGAGAATCGGACCCTCTCTTTTGTGGCTGTGTCAAGGCAGAAATGTGTTGGACAGACCTTTTGTTTGAGTGGTTACTCATGTCTCTGACTTTTTGTTCCCTAATAGCCCATCATCTGGGCACCGTCCCTCTGACCTTGCGCCTCTGACACATGGTCTGCTAAACGATGGGGAAAAGGCCACAAGTCTGAAGACTGGAAATGTATAAAGAAATTCAGCATATTCGGAATACTAAATGCACTGAATGTATTCATAGGTTTTATTGAATTTAACTGAAAAAATTTTGGTTTGATAGATTTTTTGTCAATTAACCAATTATACCAGTGATACCCAACCTTTTGACCTTGGAAATGGAAAAGAAAATTTGTCCATCCATCTATTTTCTTCCACTTATCCAGGGTCGGGTAGTGGTGGCAGCAGGTTTAGCAGGGCGTTCTAGACATCCTTCAGCTTCTCCTGCGGGATCCCAAGGTGTTCCTAGGCTAGATGGGCTATATAGTCCCTCCAGCAGATTCTGGGTCACTTTCAAAGGAAGGTAACCAGGAAGCATCCTGATTAGATGTGCAAACCACCTCAGCTGGCTCCTTTCAATGCAAAGGAGCAGCAGCTCTCCTTTGGGCTCCCTCCGGGTGTCTGAGCTCCTTACCCTGTCTCTAAAGGCTGAGCATTATATCCGTGATCTCATTTCTTTGGTCACTACTCAAAGCTCATGACCATATAGGTGAGGGTTGGAACATAGATGGACTGGAAAATCGAGAGCTTTGTCTAGTTCAACTCCCTTTACCCCACAATGGTCCGGTACGGCTGCACCAACCCTCCGGTCCATCTCATGCACCATTTTCCATTTTCCCATCACTCATAAACAAGATCCTGGGATAACTGAACTCCTTCGCTTGGGCCAGCAACTCATTCCCAATCCAGTGGTATCATTCCACCATTTTCAGAGAATCAAGGCCTCAGACTTGGAGGTACTGACTATCATCCCGGCCGCTTCACACTCAGCTGCAAATGGTCGTGCGTGCTGGAAGAAAATTAGTATTGATAGTTGATTGTTTGTCATTAATAAGACAATAATGCCAAACGCTTCCTGGTTTCAGCTTCTCAAGTGTGAGGATACGGTGCTTATCTCTGTTTTCACTGTAAACAGAATATTTTTGGATTTTAGACTTAAAAAGGAAGCAAAGTCTGTTCTACTCTTTATGTTTTAAAAGAAGCTGGATATCACATCTAGATTTATATTGAGAAATTGTAACAGTTTAGTATTAGCAGGTTTGGACCCAAAAGCTCCACTCAAACACCAGGTAAGGTAAGGATAAGGGTTCTGCCTTGGTCAGAAAGAGGCAAAAGTCAGTAACACAATACCAGGCAGGCAAAGAAAGTAGGAAAACGTATCCCGCTAGAGATCAGGCAGCGGGGCAGAAGGAGCAGGTGGGGTTTCATTGAGGCAGAGATGATGGCTGAATGCGCTAATTTGAAAGAACATACGATGATCCGGCGGAGGATGAATGGGAAGGGAGTGGCAGGATGTGAAATGACATGACAGGAGTTATTGTTATATAGGAAAGTAAGGTATCAGATATTAAAAGGTACAGGCTGTTGATTGATTAATATTTTCACCTTTAAAGCAGCAAACAGTTTTCCCAGATTCCCTGTTGTACAACAGTGTACAACGGTTGGCATTTACATGGTGTTTTTGATTAGTTGCCTGTGAGACCCGCCACAACACGTCCTCTATAATACACCTGCCCTCAGTGCGTGGAGTGTAACTCTCTACCGTGATACTGGTGGCCAAAATTGAACAGTCTCTTACTCTCCGAACTAGTTGGGTGAGTTCAAATCAATACCGGCCCGAGGGCTCCAAGTTCACACAATGAAACAGTATCAAGTAGACACAGAGAGAAATGCAGTCGATAATATCACATTATGGTTTCAGTGTGTGTGAATGAAGGTGTGAGACTGTGGTTGACAGTGCCAAGTGAAATCATAATAGAGTTTCTGAGGGCCAGACAGAGTGTGTTATTACAGACTGGGGACGTGGAAAGGTATAAAATGGCTGACTGTTACAGGTGTGTGTTTGAAGTGGAAGCTATGGACCTTGAATCTGTGTGTGTGTGTGTGTGTGTGTGTGTATGGCTTAGGATTTCCCAGTATATCTTATGGATCACACGTACAATAAATGTACACAGTATAGACGCATGTGTGTGTGTGTGTGTGTGTGTGGGTGTGTGTGTGAACTGAATCATCCCCTCCCTCCCAGCAGTCTGTCAGTCATATCACATAATAACACTGCAGTCTGATTTGACATTTACTGACCATTAATAGCCATCTCTTTGGCCTATAAGCCCATTATCCTTCAATCAGACTCTTCCCCAATCACTCCTGATCAAATTATACTCACTCTCTGATTGCTACCATCACTATGAGTGGCATGTAATTGGAATCCACTTTTACCAGAGGCCAATATTTGTTTGGTTGTCTGTTCAGCTGAAGACACAAAAAAAAAGCAGCCATTTAAATCTGAAAAATGAAACAGCTGCAATCAGGAGCTGGACTTGACACTGTGATTTGAGAGGACCAATGTTTTTAAAGCAGTCTGTTGAGGTTTGTCAAGTTGTTGCACCTACCAGCAAAATCAAGCTGATCTCTAGAGGAAACATTTCATTGATTTGATTTGTGACATTTGAGGGAATCATTTCAGTAGTTCGAGGACACCTCCCTGCTGCTCACTCTCTTCACTGCTAGAGTAACTTAATGCCATTAGACTAATATAAAAGCATTAATTATGTAATCTGACAACATGATTTCACAAGTCAAGGGCACTAGTTATTAAATTGATGGAACAAATTGCTAATTAGTATGTAGAGATCATTAATTTGATGATACAAATGACTCATTTGTGTGCTAAAGTGCTATCTCTGATCCCTGCCTGGCTTGTAGAGACAAAACAATCTCAACTTAAGATCTTCTTACTCTTGCACTGTCAAACTCCTTTTTCCTGGTTGTCCTGTCCAAACATGGCTTATTTACTTAAAATGCTGTATATCTAGTAACTGAAATCTGAGTGTAGATGTTATGCACTATAAGCCTACTTGAATCTCCCTTATAGAAGTTGCACTTCTCCAATGAACGACGCCTGGCTCTGCCACCCGTACGCTCAGGGTAATCCAAACTTTTCTCGTCTGTTGTTCCCCGTTGGTGAAATGTCCTACCAGTTCCTACCAGATTTGGGGCGTATTAGGTATTATACAGAGCCTGTTTTTCCCTCCTACAATCCCACAGATTGCACACAGATACACACATGGTCGGGGGAGCAAAATGAACAGAATGTGTGCATACACACACATCCAGCGCTTTGCTGTCTCCTCTCACATCACCGCTCTGATGACAGTCCCACAGCTATATGAGTATATCAGATGGCACCTTCCCTCAGGCACCATAATGCCTTGATTCCAGCACAGCCTCTGATTTGATATCGGGCATAATCCAGACAGCGCCTGCCAACCTCACCACCTCATCAGCCCTGTCACTCAATGTTGTCCCTAAACACACACACACACACACACACACACACACACACACACACACACACACACACACACACACACACACACACACACACACACACACACTATTTTCTCCAGTCCAGGGTCAACCCTCCCTCATTCCTATAGAAGATCTTTTCTCTGGTTGTGCCTGCCTTCTCAAGCATGAGTGAAGGGACTCAATAACAAGAGATGCTTGCCGTGACCCCTCTGTCACCTTCTCTTTCCAAGAAGAGAAAGAAGAAAGGGTCTTTCGTTCTTCTTTCTCTTCTCACCCTGTAACCATCTTCATCGCACATTCCACCGTCCTTCCCCCAAGTGTGTTGCCTATATGTTCACCCCTCAACTCTCCTGTTCCCTTGAGACTCTCATGAGGCACCCCCAGTTGCCCTCACTCACCCCTCCCCATCACAGTCCAAGCATTAAAAGAGATTGGTGGGGTTGAGCTATTCAGTTGAATTAGACATGGTCAATGTAGCCTTGGCTGGACCAAACCCCCCGAGGGCAAGAGTGGGACAGGTTGAATAGGATGGGAATATGGTGGCAATATGCATCCTCGGAGCGGTTGTCGGAGTTCATCACGATGTTGTAAGGCTGCTTTGATTTGTTAGTTTGATTAAGAGGAGACAGATGTAAACACACATAATGCACTGTTCATGAACCTCCTGAACTGAGCAGTGAGATTTGTGTGATTAGTGAGATGTTTGATTTACAGTCAGAATCGGAGCCATCGATCTCGTGTTGAGTTCCTTGAGGAAGCAGGTGCTATTTCTTTCTGTTGTAATTCATTTTTTGGGCATGTGAGAGAAATTCCTGCAAGCTCTTGGATGAGGAGGCATTGATATTCCTGTGCTATACATGCTAATAGTGAGTGGTGGGAGGATTGCAGCAGGCTCTGTAGGAACATTTTTCATGCACTTAAAGCTCTGGAGGGGCTTAACTTGAAATCCTGCTAAAAGACGCTTAACAATGATGTCTAATCACTTTTAACGAATCAAAGAAAAAGGGAAAAGATTCCTCCTGCGGGAGCTTTGCTGCAGAAATTACCAATTACATTTCTTATCTGTTATCCCAGATGACAGCCTTTTTTTAAAGCAACAAACATTGATTTTCTTTTTTTTTGTTGTAATTCTCACCCTTTGGTCACACAGACTTCCTTCCTAGTTCCGCCCCGAAATGGCACAACATAGGCAGTGTTGTGCCAGAAGCAATTTAATCAGTGTCTTAACAAATTCTGAGGACATTGGGCACAGGGAGTTGTAATTAGAGGTGCTCCCCTCGCAGGTGAAGTTAAAAATGTAAGAAGCAAATGGCCAGCACAGGTCCAGGGGATCCTGGAAAGTTTTGGTCCATAACTTAGTGATGGAAAAAAAGAAATGAGGGAGCAGAGTGCAAAGCAAATAAAGAGCGATAAGAAGAGGAGGAGGGGGGTTCAAAATGAGATAGCGGAGAGTCTTTTTACGACTGGTACGAGGTGGATCGACACACCTGCCTGAGAGGCCCCGCTGCCCGGAGGAATGCGATGTGCTCTGACAACTCGCGGGGACGCATTTAGTTCAGCCAGTAGTTATGGCCCGCCTGCCAGCCTCTTTTCCCTGACTCTTTTCTTTAGCTGAAGGCGAACAGTAAAACTTGGAGCCGAGGCTGTCAGGCTGAACCATCTTCTGTCACCACATTTTCAGCTAAATGAAGGAGGGAGTGGGAGAAAAGATGGTGGGGGGGGGCATTCTTAAACCCATAGACTTGTTTTTTTCATCAGCCCAGAGCGTCTTACTCGCTACTATCCATTCATGACTCCTTTTTTTGGAAAGGAACAGTTTCCTCTGCCAGCGAAAAAATGGCAGGTTGACAGAGTGGGTTGACTCACTGTCACCACCTATATACCATATGTCATATACAGTATATACATATACTAGCATCGCCTCATTTTAACACATATTGTTCACATTTGCTTACTCCGAGTGTTCATTGTCCTAAACACTTCACTTCCTCGCACTGTGTTGCATCAGTGGGCAGTTCGCCATCCAGCTCTCCCCGGGAGACCTGAGGTCTGTGCCGAAATACACTCAACCCGGTTCCCGCTGCTTGACTACCAACTTGCCGCTCTGTTGCCATAGATACTCGTTGGCATTGGCAGGGACTTATGAGTGCCTGTGCTCAGGAAAAGGTTGAGATGTACTGGCTGCAATCTGGATAAAGAGTGGAAATTATTTTTTATTTATATATATAAAGGAGAGCCTATTGTTTATCTAGGTTGAGCCTTCCAAAATGATCTTAGCAGTTCTTTTTTGTCTTTTTTTTTTATTATATGCCACCGGGAGAAAAAAAACCCTGAGATGTTGAACTGCTTTGGGTTGTTTACAACGAGCTGCACCATGCTGAAGCATCCTGGTGAGATATTAATGCAGTACACCTTAACAGGAAATACACTGCCTCCAGCTTTTAAACATTTAGGTCAAATTGTGTGTCTGTTGTATATTGCACACAGCCAGAGGTGAGAGAGTTCACTTACTCAAATATTGGACTTCAATAAAGTTTTGAAGTAGTGGTATTTCATGACATTTAGTACTAACATTTTGACTTTATCTCCAGACTTTTACGCCACAACTTTTTGTCACTAAATTGTGATTGACAGCAGAGTAAACAAACTTGCTCTGTAGCTGTGCTTTTAGCGGTGGTATTGAAGGGTAATGAGCATAGCAGCCTCTCATGGGGGCTAAAGATGTACGTACGTTTGCATTCTGTTTAATGTACTGCAGCTTAAGATGTATGCTAATGTGGATTAGAATGAAACATTTGAGTGGCTATATGGGAACAAGTTTTCCATCTACGCAGGGAACTAATGGTGTTCTGACAGATTAATGCAAATGGAAGGAAGGAAAACACAGGACATGTGATTTACAGCGCTAATATATATGCTGTAGCAAACAAAGAAAGCAGCTTAAGTAGTGGGGGAAAAAAAGGCTCAGAAACCCAGTATTATGTATGGACTCGAATGTTGAATAGTACTGATGGGAACAAAAGTAACTGACTGGAGAACAGGTTGGCAAACTAAACATAACAGAAGCGGCTGGTGAGTCAAGGGAATAATAAAGTACAAAAAATCCAAGTAAATCCAAGTGAAGTTCAATCAACAGGAAGTAGAAATACAAGACACGGAAGGATGACCTACAAAATAAAACAGGAAACACAAAACTACAAACTTAAAACCATGACAGATTAAGGCAGTTCAAACGACACTGTCTTTTATTTCAGGAAGAATCTAAAAACCTTGAAATTAAACATAAATTCTTTTTCTGTAATTGATGGTGACGAGCTCCAGCAGCAGATTGTAACACATACACACACACACACATCGTTTCACAACACCCCCACCCCCTCATCAAACCAACCACAGTGCAGAGCCTGGAAATTTTTTTACAATGAATACTTTCAATACTTGAGTACATTTTACAGCTAATGGTACTCGCTGCAAGACCTTTACTTGGAGAATTTCCTACAGTACTTTTTAAAAGGACTGAAAGACATCTTCCTCCTCCGCAAACACCATTTCCAGCTTTAAGGCAGTAAATCTCTCTCCTCACTTGATCACACCGTTATTGACAATGAGACGTGCCTGGCCATCTATTAGTTCAATCCACACAAGTACCCCTGTCTCTGGCGTATAGTACACCTTTAATCGACTCACCGTATCCGGCAGGATGTCTGAATGACCGACTGACAGGCAAACAGTGTGTGTGTGTGTGTGTGTCTGTTAGTGTTTATACAGACAGCTCACTCAGTGGTATGGATTGTCCTGGTTCCTTGCTGACAAAGTGTGGTTAATCCAGAACACAGCAGGAAGGGAAATTGGACGGACTCTCTCAGGCCCCTTTGGAGTGGTCTTGAAGAGCTATGCTTGCTCTAAACACACACACACACACATAGACAGTACACATATAATCAAGAGTGGATGTTGGGTCACAGCATGTGTCAGTTCTGCTCACTTGCTGTGACCCAATATGGTTTGTGACCAGCTGTCCATGGCTGGATTTTCCCAGTTTTCAAAGTGGACACCGTGTGTGTGTGTGTGTGCGTGTGTGTGTGTATGTGGTTGTGTGTGTGTGTGTGTGTGTGTGCGTGTGTGTGTGTGTTCTGGGTTAGCTTGAACGTGTGACATGACTTTGTACAGACATTTTTGACATCCCCACACTAAACTCAGCCTGCTGCTGACAGTACGGTTCCCTCTGTGTGTGTCCATGCCAAGATAACTCATCCACCAAGTCTGAACTTGCAGCTGAGTCCTGGTCATCTGTCATGATCTCCTGCCCTGCCTGCTCTCAGTCTAGCTTTTAGACTAATGAGAGGACTTGTAGAGTCAGCCACTGACTTTCAGGACTCATGATTTAATGTGAATTAAGCACCTGCCAACTCCACTCCTATAGATGATGGAATAAAGAAATGGGGGTGTCATGGCGGGGAAAACCCATACCCTCTAAGGATAATGTTTTCAGTTTGACTTAATTCAGGAACCTTAATCGTATGTCATCCTGTGCTGCCTCCCTCCCCATGTTTCATGTCACTCAGTTACTCAGGTATCTGAAAAAAGTGACATTTTCAGAAAGATTAATGTAGAGTCAGTTGAAAGAATATTTTTCTTTACTATTTATACCGAGGTAGCTGTCTTTGAAACATCTCTGGTTGTATTACACTGATTTATGCCAATACTATACTTGCACCAATATGGTAGTTTGCCTTAATTTTTCTGCGACAAACTCATTTTGCCAGAAAACATAATATGACAAATGAGGAAACTGAAAGTTTAGAAAGATAACCATGCACCAGTCTGTGCAAATCTGCAAAAGTAATCTGTAAAGTGTCCAACGTAATTATGAAACAAACAGACAACCAATCAGTAGATGCTAAAATTGGGAACATATGGTCTCACTTTTTAATTTTAATTCAAAGCATCGATGAAACATTCTGAAGAACAGCCATTGTTCTGCTTAGATTTGGTTGAAGCAGGTATCAGGGCTATTTGAACAGACAAAAATTATATAACCTCTGGCACGGGATAAAGCCTAAATGAAGATGAACTACTTTTAAAAACATGCACAGTGCAAATTGTGACAAAATGTTCAGCTTTATTAGAATTTATTTTCTACGAAATTTAAAGATCCTCAGACCTTTGCATCAGCTAATCAGTTAAACACAATGGGCCACAAGGGACTCCTTACATTTATCCCTTATATCCCAAAATCCAGCTTATGGCCAAAACTATTACATCCATAGTGATCAGAGCCATCATACACAATGAATGGAGTTAAGATCTATGGTACTTCGCCCTCACATGGACGGATCAGTTACACTGGTGATACTGTGGGAGTACAGTCTCAAAGTTACAGATGTCTGTCATTGGTTTATCAATTAATGTTGTTGTGTCTCTGATAATGTGATTATGTACTTAAATACAAGGAAACTGAAATGGTCCAAGGATTGAACCTTGGGGGATGTCACATGTAATCAAGGAGACAAGCTCATCCACATGTCTCTACATCTAAACAAGGACATCATAGTGTCCTTATTATGTCCTACTGTGTCGAATGCTGGCATCTGCATTAAAGCATTAAGTTCTTCATTTTGAACTTCCAAACAGAAAGAACAAAACTCTAGTCTTGCTTTGTAGTGCAGACAGAGAAAACCAAGCATGACTAAGTGTCATGTGATCTCAGAGATCCCGTTGTCGTGTGATCTTGCCCAGGATTTGATAACATGTAATAGAACCCAAAACGCAGACAAGCAGCAAATGGCAGTTGGCTAAAAGGCAGTTTACTTTGTTTCTGGGCTGGATTATGGTCTGCAAACGGGAATCAAGATCAGTCATCCACTCTGAGGCAAAGGCAAGGGATTGATTAAAAAAAAAGATATCAAATCTCTGGGGAGAATCAGAGACCTCCCATATTTTTCAAAGCTAAGAACTAAATGGTGAACAGCTATGCAGGCTGGTAGCTGGGTGGTCAGGTGATATACAACAAAAACAGGAAAAATGTGTAATAATGGGACCTCAGATGCATCTATCAAAACCTGGCTGATTTAGCTGATCAAATAAAGGTAAGGCAGGAAAAGATGGAAACACATGTTGTGCTGGAGGTCTGATTTAGAGCTCCTGTGTTTAGACAATAGACATGACACACATAAGAATGTATCTGAAGGCAGAGTCAGATACATGATGGACAGACAGACATCAATAGCAACATCCATTGTGGAGAGTCTCAACCTGATGGCACACTACATCTTTCATGCTTGCTCTGTAAAGCACACAAGAACTCTTTGAAACCAGACATCTGTGGCATAAAAGCTGCTGGTTCAAGTGTGTGTGTGCACCCTGTAGTGGAGATTTGGTGAGGTTTTTTTTCTTGTTGTGACATTTTCAGTCTGGAAAAATAGTAAAAAAAAAAAAAAAAGAATTAACATGGTTGAAGCGTTTTCGACACAGAAAGACCAGATAGATTAACAATGCACACCATGACACAACAAGAAGTCTATAAAACAAGCCAGAGAGGTGAAACTGATGGGTGTATTACTGAAACTGGATTTTATGGAATGTATTTCTTCACCTCAGCTGTACCTATAGCAACACACCAATGCGGATCTTTGTATTTTTTACCCAAAGGGCACTTTTCAGTCAGAATGCAGCCGAACATTGAGCTCATTGACCTGATACACATCTAGCCTGGCTGACTCAAGTGTAATGCAGAGTACATTGAATACTTCCACCTGTTTCATCAACAGTATGTTTGTTGGCAGTAGCTGGGGGTCTGTTGACTCCACTGTTTGTAATGACAAACATGGGCACTTTGTGCATTTGCCTAATTAGTTACCAGCTGTAGTGAGAAGGATAATTGATTGGAGGGCAATATGGTTGATTTGCAACTCAACCAAGCTAATAATTTGTTATTGATTGAAGCATTAGTGTGGAAAACACTACAGAGAGATGTAACCCAGCCAAAGTGCTGCAGAAAGTTGATGCTCTCGGTTTTTAAATCGACTTAAATGATATTACACCTCGCTAAGCTAACATCGTAAGGAGTGCAAGGCGGGAGATGATGAACTGCTGGTTTCAGCTCAGCACTGTAGACTCATATGTTATGACTGAGGAGATTACATTTACTCAGGATGCATAAGAGTGGCTGTGTGTGTGTGTGTGTGTTTTGTGTAGGAATATTTATAAGTGTGTCTCTCTGTCTGCTGGAGTGGAGTCGTTTATTCGGATCTCCTTTAGCTGCTAGTGAGGTAGGTCAACAAAAAATACAAGACATTAACACACACCATACAGAAACCATCCGCACTAATTCACATATACTTCTGACCGAAAGACAGGTCCTCCTCACACCCACTAATAATTTAGCCTTTGATTAAACGGAGCCATACATGTAGACTACTGCATTAGATTCAATGTAGGGCAGTTTGTTATATAATTAGTATTTAAATGTCAGTAAACCCTTTGGTATAGTACTGAAATGGAAAATATATGAACAATATCTTCCTGTCACCGTAAATAATTATGAAGAAAGTTCATGTTATTAGACAAAGAGAAAGATCACTCTCATGGCTCCCATTCCACCATCCTCTTTCCCCTGGGCCATCTCAAACAGAATTGTTGCGTGATATCAGATGGCCACCTCTAAATCTGGTAAAATCAGCACAGGGTGTAGAGACTGCCACTGCCAGGGCTGCAGCCCGGCCAGTTGGGTGGTTGCATAACATCTTAGACACAATATTAATAAAATATTAATAATTAGTTTAAGTAATATTTCTGGTGATAACTAGCGAGGGTAGAAACATTTTATCGACTAATTGCACAATACCCAACTTTAGAAGAAAAGCACAACAACAGCAACAGTAATCATATTAAGAATAATTTAATCAGGTGTCAGCCTCTCAACCCACGAGTCCAGTTATGAATAGCCACATAACATCAGAAGGGATGCTATGATTTCTTACTTACTTACTTTTACTGGAAGAGAAAAAAACATACAGAAAACAGAACAGAATAAACCAAGCAAAACAAGATCCCTGAGGAGGTCTACATTATGACTCAGTGATGCTCTTCACTTCAGACAACAGAATACAGATCACCATCAAACAAACAAGCCGGACCATGGTACCTTTTCTACTTTTTCTTGCTGCTTTTTAGGATAGATACTTGATTGTCCTTTCAAGGGAATTTTTACATAGCCTCACATAAATACATAGATACACCCATCACAACATAGCCACAAAAATAGATCCAGTACAGCATATTTTCCACCCATATCCCATATGTGTAGCACCCACCCATGACAGTTACCGAGGTGTTTTGTTGAGTGACGCAGACAGGACAAAACCCCTGCCTTGGCATGCCTGTTTCCAGACCAGGGATCTGTATTTGACACTGCATGTGAGCAGTGAGAACGAGGAGTGTAAGGGGTGGCTGAGTTCATGTTCATATGTCGACTGTGTGCTTCAACATGTTCCATTTAGCGGTACTCTAGCTCTGTACAAAACAGATCTCTGCATAGCACAAATTCTAGGTAAGGGTACTACTGCATGACCTTGTGTTACTACTCTCTCTGGCAGCATGATCGTCCCTGTCTTCAAAATGTGAAATCTTTGATTTCAGAAGTTTCAAAAGGGGAGGTTGTGTAAATATCTGTTCTCAGCTCCTAGAGAACATTATGCTTGCCCTTAACACAGTGAAGAGCTGCCCATGAAGCTTGTGCCACTCTCTTTTCATTGCACTAGACTTAACAACCATGGATATTGTTCATCTGTTGATACGTATCAAATGTGCAGTAAATAATGTCTCTTTAGTGTACAGGAATCAAAGTAAATAGTTGTGCTAACGTTTTTCCAGCAAAAGCTCCAAGAGGCACAAATTTTAAGTGATTTTTATTTCTGCTTCATAGACTTGTGGAAACTTCTGCCTCATTGAACAGTCCACTACTGCATTCAATTTTCTAATTTTAATCAGCCATTAAATGAACTCCCAAAGTTTAATTGCACATCTTAAATAATTATCTGGAGGTCAGAGTTTAGGCATTTCTTTGTGATGGCTCATTGCTGAAGCGTTTGAAGAGTTTTCTCGGCAGTTTTTCCACTCTGTGTCCTTCACACCCTCTATCTCTCCCTGACTGTATTTTAGTTTATTCAGCTTTATATCTTGTATTTCCAGCCACCCTCTAGTTACCTAACATCCTTCTCGCTTTCATCCCACGGTTATGTCCTTTCTACCAAAAATTTTATACCTTTGCATTATTTTTTTCATTCCCTTTCTGTTCTTCTGTGCTGGATCCAGAGCCGGAAGCCTGCAGGAATTGAAAGTTGGAGAGAAGAAATGATTTTGAAGTGACTCAGAGAGAGAGAGTGCTTCTTTCCTTTTGAAGCCATGTGTAAAATTGTTGCATCAGGGTGCTGAACCCGTCTCTTCTCTTCTACAGCTGTATCTCAGAGGCCCACCTTGGCAGTTAGAGGAGAGGTCATCACCATGACAGCGTCCTCGCAGGACTCCATCCCCTCGTCTATGGCCAGCCTCTTCCTGCTCCTCCTCCTCCCAGCTGCCTTCACGCAGAACTTTGCCGTCCCGACGACCCCGACTGCATCGTTGTTTGACCCGCTGACCCAACCGGAGTGCATGAAGAAAGAACATCCAAAGGTTTCCATCCAAGGTCAGACATCATTGATAACCACTTGTTTTGTATGAACGTGATAATGCTTAGTGTCTGTATGAACACAGCTTGCCAGGATACAGATTTCTTTTTTTTTTGTGGCTTATTTTCAGATTTCAGATTTGTACCCCATGTTTTATCCGAGTGAGAGAACAGGCTCTTCCCAACAGTGCAAATGTGTCTGAGTTTCATAAAACAGTCAACTGTTCAGCCGTTGATAGCGACTAAAGGACGCTGCTATTCTTTATTTCGGGGTCAGTTTCCGTTATTGGTAGACTTTGGATTTAATTATTTGGATACTGCAAGCCACTCAGTGAAGTGAAGTAGTCGGTGAAGTAATGATTTTGACTTTCATCCTGTCGCACTGCTGATGCTGCAGTATTTTGTCATGTGTATGCACTCTTCCAAAAAGCCTGTTGGAAGTCTGGGGAAGTGTACACATGGCAGCAGGATAAGTCTGATTTTGTGTGAGACTGTCCCCGTCTGAGATCACAGTGAAATCACCGGAGCAAGAAGACTTTAGTTCAAGTCAAAGGACTTGTAGGTACTGCTCAGACCAAAGAAAGAAGTATAGCCAATAAGATGGAATAAGAGAGATAAAACTTCGTAAAAGAAACCAATTTATCAATCTTTCACTTAAAGAACCCCAACAACAAGCAGACAGCCTCTCTAAAAAATAATATATATTGCATCACACACAAACCCGATTTGTAATAGGCAGCCAGATCTTCAGTTTCACTTTAGTCAGGTAGACAATATTTCTTTTTTATTTCAATTTTGACCTTGATAGTGAAGTCATATTTTTCACCAAGTAGTCCACATTTATATAGCCTGCATGAAACAGCACAATAAGAGCCCACGGGGAAAAGAATCTAGGATGTGCTTTTTGTAGTTTATCTTTGTAGTTTCACCACTGACATGTCAATAACAATAATTTAATAATTATACAGCCCAGTGTAAGTGCAGTTAGATTCCTTGTTGGAGCATTGCGGACGTCTTTTCTGAAGTCCTTATGAATTCTCCTTCATATCTTTCCTTGACTTCATGACGTTTTCCACTTAGGTCAATGAAAAGTATTTAGCAAATGATATAGGAGGTCATTTTATGTCTGTTTTGTCGGACTGGCCAAACTTTTACAATTTTAGTCGTCCAAAGACCAGGTGGCACTCAGGCTGATAGCGGAAGGCGAGGATTGCCACGCCTTACCAGCTTGAGCTGATCGAGTACAGGGGGACCACACACCCTGCTCAGCATACACATAAACACTACAAGAAGGGTTTCACATGGCGAGAGCCGATTCTGACGTGAGAATAAACAGTTCGTTCAGGACGTAAATACCCCAAAGTGTTAATCCCCAAAAAATACCCAAATCTGCTGTGAGCATCTTTTACAGTTTATACACACTTCCTGCTTCAACGTTTACCTTCTGTACTGGCTGCAGTTGTGCACACAGTTTTCTTTCATGTGGGCTCACTTTCAGGTTTACTTCCAAACAAAGTGGCTTGGATCATTTAGATAAACTGTTGTAAAATGTTTACAGCAGTGCTGATTTTGATATCTGAAACTCCAGTTTTCCCGTCCAAGAAAAAAAAAATCAATAGTAGCTGTCAGATTTTTGTGTCTGGGCTTGGCCTTCTTTTTGGACCCGATGAACCGACGCTCAACAGGCAAACAGTTAGAAATAAATTCACTATTAAGAATATATTCAATGAAATGATGATATTATCAAGCCAGAAGGGGTCAACTTTTCCTCATGGTCATGCTCCATGCTTAAATATAAAAAAGCATAAAACATTTCTGTGGGTTCTCTGAACTGACATGCAAACAGAAGCTATGGAGTTCATTTCAAAATAAGATACAGACATTCAGGGTCACCATTACAGGGTGACATATAAAACTGTACAAATACATGATATACCATACCATAAACCTTGATTGCTGTGGTGCTTTAATACGTCTCTCATCACCTCTTAACATACGCAATGAAATGCCTTGTGCCTGCTTTATGTGTTTTGAATGCGTTCAATGCAGCAAATGATTGCTATCATGTATCTTAAGGGGGACAGTTCTCTGTATATACTTTACTGAGAGATTTTAATATGATCGGATGCAGCGCTGTACACGTGTTTTCTATGTGGGACATATACATGCCACTTTTCACAGCAACGAATAAAGTGCTTTCATAAACACAAGGCCGGTTCCAGCTGTAATAAAACCTCACAGCTTGGCATTCAGGCAGGTCAGCATGCAGCTATAAAAGAACAACAGAAAGCAAGAGGGGACAAGATAGAAATGATTGTGTGTAGAATAATGGCGCTTGCTATCTAGCCCCGTTCATCTGTACAGTGGGCCAAGAAACAAGGTCCTTCCTCACGGCGTGAAATGGAACAGAACAGTTTTGGGCACAGAATCACAGATAGATATGGCAGAATGAAAGGTAAACACGCACAAAATTGCTGTGTTTATTTTTGAATAGGGGTTGTTTGTGTTCCCTCTGCCAAGAGCAATGACTAAGACTGGAACTACAAACAAAACAAAACCAAAAAAATGGAGGGGATCGAGGACAGAAACACAAAAATTGAAGAGGTGTCCAGAATGTTTTCTTGTGATTAGAAATGTATTCGGTCCCCTCCAAACCATATTGTCGACATTTCTTCAAGTAAATTTTTGCACAGCAGTGAGTCTGAGTACGAGTCTCCCTCTGTGCTTGAGGACCAGCTCACCGAGGTTGTAGATCTGGACTCTGGCTAAAACTGGCTGAACTGAAGGCAGACATAAAGAGCTCGGTGGCATTTGGTCCCATTTTGCTCGACTCTCTGCGTAATAGCACTTTAAAAGTTGGAGAGCGAACTGGTTTTCTTTCTGATTTTCAATCCCTAGAACTAGTAAAATGGCTATTTTCATTCACCACAAAGCTAAGCCGAGGTCACCTATATGCCGACTCTGTCCCGCTTCACCCGCCAGGGCCCACAGATGTCCAGATTAGCCCGAGCTCCGCCGGTGCTTCACTTCAAAAGGTGTGCCGCTTGAGGATGGCTCTCACGGCAGGGAGCTGCAGGGCTGCCGGCCTGTCAAAGCGGGCAGAGAGCGGGCATTATGTGGAGGCAGCCGTATAGAAAAGACCTGCACAATGAAAGTGTCAGTGAGAACCTGAGATTAGCCTCTGTGATTGATGAGCGTTTTATAGCAGCTTGCTGAAGCGCTACCTCAGTCACCTGGGAGGAGACCAGGGAGCCAGCTAAGAAGATTTCACTGCATGTAGAGTGTGTACCCATCTATACATGCTTAAAGTGTATGTGCCTATAATGACAAGTAATTGTTTTTGTTTGCATGTTTGACTGCCTACTATAAGTGTGGTTTGTGTACGATGCAATGAGATTTAATCTCGTGTCTGAGCAGGGTGTAGGGATCAGACGTCCTCTGGCCCCTGAGCCGTCCCTCCACTGGAGCATGCTATCTGCAGTGAAGCCCTGCTCCATCCTCTGGGTTTTAAGCAGTTCTGCTTTGGCTCCATGGACACTTTTTTGATAATTCACAGCGACCTGAATTTATCAAGTTGGAACAGATTTATTGATACATTCATCACTAGTACAGCAACTGTTTAAGGCTGTGGATAGACCATTAATCCAGAGTCTCCGGGAAGACTTTGATAAAAAGATGTAGTTTGTTAAAGTGAAACTTTATCACAACTTTCTTTTTATACGGTTTCATCTGTACCATGATGGATGTTTAAAACTAACCATCACCATCAATTCCTTTTTCAAAAAAGTCCAATACTCACTCACTTTTAGCTCTGTTTGTGGTATCTACCATCTCCTGAGGGAAATATCTGACGGTTTATCTGCTAAACGTTCCGCTATGTCCACCATTTAGTCGCTAACTGTGTCTTTCTGCCGTCTGCTTGGTGCCAAGCATGAGGTGTACAGTGGGTTTTCACTCTGATAACAACCGCCTTTGACAGCCAAAAAGTGAGTGAACCAAAACAGTAAAGTTGTGGCTGACAGCTAAACAATGAGCTGAAACCGAGCGGCAACCTCTGTGGCTGTGAAATGGACCCAACGTGGAAGTGTCAAAAAACCACAGTTCCCTCAAACGGCTACAAGCTCACCTTACCTTCATAGCAGAAATAAACACGTTTACAGCCTGGTAAAAAAAAATAAAAATGTTTATAACTATAGTTGATGACAACTGTACTGAACTCACCTATTAAGGCTTAACATTATGCAGAATTAGGAGCATGGTCACTTTGACTGATAATGGTTACAAGTGTCTTATTTGAGCATCCAGGCTTCATTCAGGCTGCCTCAGGTCTGCCCATGCGTCACATATTTGCCCAATTTTAGATTATCCAGGAGACAGGAGAGGCAAAGCTGCCAAGATGGACACCACGCTCTGAGCTTTACAATGGCTCATGGATATTACGTCCATGTTTGACACTATACACTCTATAAAGCTCTGTAGAGCTGAGAGGATCTGCTAATAATTTTTCCAAGGTTCATAGTTATAAGCCACTCCTTTCACATTGTCACATTGTTACACAATCCTACATTGTCAGCTGGGATAGGCTCCAGCCTCACTGTGACCCTGATGAGGATAAGTGGTTACAGATAATGGATGGGATGTATGGACTTTGTTATTATTAAGATTGCTTTAGCAATAACAAATAATGATATCTGTATACCGGTTTTCTTAACATACTTAATTAAGCTATTGAGACATGGAAGAAAATAACACAATTTCACAATAAAACAACAGCAACAAAAAAAACAACTAATAAAATAAATAATGAAAAACATTTCACTTAGTATAGTTATGTCCTGGATAAATGCAGTGAATCATTACTGTTATTTAGACTGAAAATCATAATCCATTATATTTATTTATGGGCTATACATTTTCTAGGTTCATATAAATACTATCCAAATATATGCATACTATAAGTCCATACGTTTAGCGTGTGCAGTTCATAGGATTTAATTACACAAAAGTCAATAACCAAAAGCTCACAGATGATAAGCTGGCTCAGGTAAAAACCAGGTAAGACAGTCCAAACAAGCAAACAAATCTGCCAGAGTGAACGTAGAACAAAGACGAACTGATCCTGAGACCAGTACACAAGTGAGGGCAGGACAAGACGCAGGAGAAATAATCAGGTAGGGATGAAACTAGGGCACAGCAATCAAAAACAGTTTCATGACAAGTTACAAGGAAACAGAAACCACTAAACATTAAAACCCAAAACCATAACAGCCACACCGGTATAAGTGGCAGAAGAATCTAGACAAACATCGACCATGTGGAACATCAGACCTCTCCATCAGCTTTACTTTGGCGCCTACAGCATGGTGTTTTTCCAGTGTGCTGGAACACGCCATAAAAACTCCAGACTGTATGTTTGTACGTCTGCTGTTCCAGAAGACGTGCCAGCACTTTGTGCCAACCACACCGCAGATGCAGCGCACGGATACAGCACTGGAATCGCGTAACCTCGACCCACTAGTACACACTGTACGAGCCGGTAGCTCATGATTTAGATGGATGATACTGACTCTCAGGATAAGGCCGGTCTGATAAGAGCATGGCATGAGGGCAGAAAGCAGAACGCTCTGAATCTAGATACGAGGTCTGTTTTTTTGGGGGGGATTTAATGGAGTCAGTCATTCATTATGTTATGAGGCCCAGAGAACTGGTTTTGGAGTGTGTGTAAAGGGCCAGCCTAGTAAGAGCAATAGATAAACTCTGCACTTTTATCGCACCCGGTGCAGCAATATCTATCAAGGCAACAAGATGTTTCATAAGGGAGTATGGTAGCAAAGTAATGGTTGATAATAAGACCTTTGGCTCAGGTTCCATTCCCTCCTTCACAGAGAAGATGAGGAGCTGTCTGACGGATTAGATGGTTTCACAGCCTGGGTCATCTGCTCTGCTCAAATCACTCTGAAGAGAGACAAAGGAGGATAGAAACAACTTGTGTCATCGCTCATTCCCTGTTCAGTTCCTTGCAAATCTTGTCTTTTCCATTTGCTTTTTATACTCTCTCATCCTCCCTGCCTCTGTTATTCTCTCTACCCATTTTATCTCCCCTCCTCTTTCATTCATACTCCTTCTCCTCTCCATGTTCCTCCTTATATTATCTTCAGTGCCTTGCTCTTTAACTTTCTCCTCATTTCTCTCCCTTTCCATCACCCTCTTCTCTCTCAGCCTGCTTTTTTTTTTTGCTCTGTAATAGTCAAAAAAATGTATTGCACACTTTGTACGAGTCCCTCTATCTCTTTCATCGTTTGGGTAATGGTACTGTCGTTTAGCTGTCATGTCGCCATCTGAAGGGCTCTTGGGCAGCACAAGAGCGATGCTCCCGTTTACTTAAAAGAAAAAGTATCTGCCGTAACATTTCTAAACTTATTATTTTTATTTCACGTTGCCACCTGTCTCTGTTTCTTCATTCATGATTACAGGGCTTAATTGGAGTGATGCTATCAGAGCTGCGGTGTGTTTGCAGCCATCAATCAGACAGCTGAATAGACTGAGTTTAGAATGCTGCTGGGGCCAGCCTCTCACCCAACTGATGGTGCGTCAGGATATCTGATGCAGGCCCGAGAGATAGGAAAGAGGATCACAGAATAGAAAACATTTAAAAGCTTTATTGCCACTTTAACTGAAAAGTAGAGAGGCAGCAGGAAAATTGCTCTCTTTGCTTTTCTGTGTCCGGGCTGTCTTCTGTATCCTTGGATAGACCCTTTTCAGACATCTGCCTCATTGTGTAAATGCACTGGTAATTTCACCGTCCTTGCGTATGAATAAACCCAAGTTACTTTTCTGAAGAAAAAAAAATCAAAAAGCTGAAAATTTACTAGGTTGGACTTGGGATTTCTTTAATGCTTCCAAAACCGCTCAAGTCTGAACTGAATGCCAGCATGTCAAAGGAAGAGTTTGGGTTGTTTGAAGTGGGGTTGTATGAGGTGCTTCTCTATAGTCAGTGTGTCACCCACAGTGGACACCAGGCAGTGCGCACCCAGTTTGAAAAAGCAGAAGAAGTCTCAGAAAAACATGTTTTAGCCAGATAAGAAAAGGCCTACCTATAAAATCAATATCAATATAGGCGTACACTATAGTGAGCATGTACTCACTGCTAAACTTGCTGCCAGACAGACCTTTTACCTTGGCTCTACATAGAATCTATCTATTCCTACACCTGAGCACCATTGTGCCATGCATGGTGTATTACGCTGCAGATCTGGTTGCAGGGTAATGTGGTTATAGCGTACATTTAGATGGATGTTGATGTTTTTATGTGGTCTTTTTTTTATGTCCAAAACATGTTTTTCTCGATTTCTGTCTACTGTAGGAAAACACTGACTATGGATACGTACAATCACACACATAAGAATCCTGAACTTTCCCTTTAACAGTGGTTCTGGAAGCATTGAAGAAATTTAACCCAGGTCCAACCCGAGCAGCAACCTCCATGACTGTGAAGTAAAGCCAATGTGGAAGTGCCAAAAATTGCAGTTCCTTGAACGTCCACAACGAGTCAGTCTCCCTAAGCCCCTATATTAAAATGTCCAACTTCACAGCAGAAATATACTGGGTCTGAATGTTTTTCAACTCGTCTGTTCAAATTATATTAAGGCTTTGATTGACAGGTGGGTGCTATACAGATAGCTTGTTTGAGCAGGTGCACCAATGTCCACATCTTTGTTGATTGTTAGATTAGGCACAGGCTGGAAGATGCAGGACTACCAACATGGTGGTGGACAGAGCCACCACACTGTGAGCTTCAAAACAGCTCTTCAGAAACCTGTGGGTGACATCATAGATATGCTGTCCATTGTTTATACTATACTTAGTCTTCCAACGTAGTAAATTTTCAGCCTTGATTTTTGTAGATGCTGTCGTGACTTTTGTCTGCTTCTCCAAACTGAGATCATGCTGATTGCCACAACTGTAGGTAACGCAGGGGTAAGTCATTCAAGTGGCAGCCTTTCTCATTCAACGCCACTTCAATATAACTGAACTATACTATTAACATAAAATCTACAGAGGCACACAGTTAAACAAATGGTGATATTTACTGTTTGTTGTGCCCTTTTCTTTTCAAGTACTATTAGAAACATAATAAGTCACATTTCTTACCAGGATAAATCATATTGATGGCATTTCTGAGCAGCAAAGTGTGAAGAGGGCAAAAACAGCAGTGGGTAAAATAGATGTCTTGTTTTGCCTACCTAAACACACTGTAATAAATTCGATGTATCTTTTCTTCTGCACATAAAAAAACAAAACCTCTCAATGAACCGATTTGAAATGATCACTTAATAAAAATGTGTTTTCAATGGATTATTTCCCTTCAGATTTTGGTCCAAAGAGTAAAACCTTCAGAAAAGCTCAATAACCATTAGACCAACTTTCATTCATAGCAACTTCTCACAAAGTGAATATTCTAATAGAACACTTCAACCTCCTGAAGTCTGTCAGACTATATGAAATAAGAAATGTTGATCTTACTTTATAAATGATGATGAGAAAGATTAAAGGATCTACAGGATTAGAAGCTGGTATAATAACTTGCCTGGAGCACTTTAGGATGAATGTGCAGGGAAGACTTTATTTCATGAGCTGACATTTCTGCATCAGTGTGCTTTCTTCTATAGGGTTGCTTAGATTAGTTGCCCTCATGACGGTCATTAATTAAGCCACCGATGTAAACACTTAATCACCTGCAAAATAAGTTTCAAAATCCATAACGGATTCAGCTTGTTGGAGACCTGAGAACACTCTTCATCACTGATGTCATTATTCTTCAACTTCTTTGTCTGGAGGGCCACTGCTCTGCCTTTAAATATCACATGAACATTGAGGCATGATGCCTAACAGTAATTTGAAGCCATTGCCGAACATTTTTGTAACAGATACAAAAAGTTATCAGCCAGCAATTTAACAGATACCATGTCTGAATGGTTCCTATGGTATCACCCCTACTTGTGCCTCTGTCACACTATCTTTCTGAGAATATTGCTCACATTTCATTCATTACGATCTTGTAACACTTCTATGGCACATCGGACTTTGGTAAATGGTCAGTATCTTTAGATGTTGCTTCACCGTTTTGTGAGAAGCAGGCATCTTTACCAGCTGCTGACTGAGAGGCTATTAGCCTCATGGCTCCAGCATCATTCCTCCTGTGGCTGTGCCTATCGCCTTCTATCTTAAATTCAGTCAAGTGGGAGGTGGGGGAAAGAGAGAATGGAACGGTGGAGGGATAAAAGGACAGAGGGATAGACTGAGAGTTGTGCTCCATTGAGGCACGGTAGCCTTTCTCAAACTATCACCCCCTGCAAGTCAGCCGCAGTGAAAATCTGAAGTTAGAATGGGAGAGATAGGGAAGAATCGGGACGAGCAAAAGATGGGGTGGAGACTGGAGTGCAAGAAAGGGTGAAGAGTGATATGAACAAGACCAAACAAAACATATTTTAGGGGATTGTGACCAGATAAGGGCAAGGTGTAAAAAGACCTGGCACATAAGGGAAAGTTTTGCTCCTTAGGTACTGAACAATAGAAAAAGTGGGTGACTGCATTTACACTGCTTTAAACTTTATTTGCACAAAAATGTGCTTAGAGAAAATGGATATTGTATGCAAATGTGTATATTGCAGGATGGATTCATTCCTGTTTCATTATTTTGGTTATTTTCACAGTTCTTCCGAATGCAATCATATGTGAGCTAATTGACACTGGAGGTGATCCTTCATTCACTCAACCATTTGCCAGATGGCAGGAAGCAAGCGAGTTTTCGTGTGACCTGTTTCGTTAACAATATTGGATCGACTACCTTGCCCCGGAGATAACCATTTTTAATATTGCCTCCTTTCAGCGTGTCTTATTCCCATTAGCAAGACATGTGTACCCCCCTGAGGGGAGATGATGATAGACAGTTACCTTAGTACAATATGTGTCATTCATAGCTCATTAAACAGTGCAGCCCTAGAGGGGAGAAATCAACTAGATGCCTGATTATAATACTAATGATAAGAAACATGAAACTGTGCATGATGTTACGCGGTGAACTGTCTGACTGAGAACTGAAAAAGACAAAGAAGAGACAAGTTTACTGAAATACGCTATTTGGTTTTAAAGGTCATCGCAGCCTCGTCTTCTGTCAGTGGATTGTTGCACACAGCACAAGCCACAATAGTCTACCAGGACTCCAAATCCAAATGGATTTTATAGCCATTTCCCAACCTTTGCTCAGTCAGTCAAAGTCAAAGTCCCGCTTGTCCACTCAGTGCCTTTAATGATACTCGTTCTTTCATTTTGTCTTAACGCCAGCTCTCTCTTAGTCTTTATTTCTGGCCCCACTTGACTTTCTGAAAGCTTTCTTGGGTTATGCAAACGTGCACAGTCATGTTCTGAGCTCAAGCAGTGCCACATGTCTATTCTTTCATTGTTATTTACACACAGAGTCAAAAGTAGAGCAGCATAGCTAAAATGACATACTTACTGTACCATTTGGGTTCTTAAAAGAAAAATCTTTGATATAATACGGTATAATTGTCGGTTTTGTACTTTTCTTTTGTCTCTTTTTGAAGTAATTGCAGTAATTTATGCAATTGCTACTGTATTTCCTACTTTTAGTCTATGGAGGGTGTGGACCAAGACTGCTGGAACAGTGCTAGTGTGTGAAGTGATTTTGGCATAGTGACCAGAATTCAAATTGCAGGTCTTGAACATACGCTTCCCCATACACAGGCAGCACAAATGAAATGGCCATAAAATGTTTGTTTGTTTCAGATCTACACACTCTGAAATTTCTCTTTTTGAGCCATTTGCTCAAATAAAAACATTCTGAAAAACCTGTTGCAGTAAATATATTTGAGTTGCTTTCGTGTCTGAAGGGAGGGAGGAGGGTGCTCTGTAAGAAGCCTGAGGTAGCTTGAACTATTTTAAAATATGAATATACCGGAATGAATGTTGGCACTCAGAAACACCAGTTCTTTAAACACATCCGTGGTGTAGACAGACTACAAGAACCTGATCCATGAACCAGCTTCCCAAAGCCAGAGGCACCACTGAACATGCTGACTGAACCTGGGCATGTGCTTGCAAAGCATGTGTTAGCATGCAAACGCCATGTAGATGGCAGATCCATGATATCAGCACCGGGTTTCTCATGAGACGTTCTGAAGCTCAGAGCTTTAGTGGTGGCTCCGGCTGTCGCTGCAGTTTTTTGCTTTTCAACACTGACTTCATTCACTGTCGCTGGGCTGGCTCTATCAAGGCGCTGCACAACTAAGTGCGCCTTCAGTTCAAATTTGTCCTCTCAAATGTCAGGTTCTACTTTGTACCTTTTTATTACGGATCCCTCCATCTGGCCTGAAGAGGACTTATTATATGGCTATTATGGTACATCTGCGGAACATGTTTTTCAGGATATTTGAGTTTGCACCATGACCTTAATGTCTAACAGCATCCTCCCAGCTCAGAGACAGACAAAGTTTGATGGGGCTAGCTAGCAGACGAGCCCAGCGGCTCAAAGTTGGAGGGATTAGTTTGAGGTAAGATTAGATCTTTATCCAATAACCCTTCCTCCCAGCGCCAACTTGAGGGAATCTCACATTCCATCAGGTTTTAAATGATAAATGGATCAGATTGAGCTGTGTGGTTTGTGTGTGTGTGTGTGTGTGTGTGTGTGTGTGTGTTTGTTTTGCAGGCACAGGGCACTTTTGGAGCCGCAATATGTTGTTCTTTCATTCCCTCAGCTCTGTAATATGTTGGCATTTTCCAGCTTTGACTGCTCTCCATCCAGACTCTATCTAGTCGCCGCTCAGATCAGTCGGGGTGCCACTTCACTCTGCCCACACTGCTGGTCGTGTGGGACGAAACCGAATGTTTAAAAAACTGTTAGATGGAAGGAGATGGAAAGGTTATGATTTATGTCTGCGTGAGACAAATGTCTCAGCCACTGTCCTCATCCGTCTCCTCATCCCTCTGGCAGCCAGTGGCTAATGCATTAATCCGTCTGCCTGCCGACTGCAGAGGGGAAAAAAAGGAACGCAATAATCGTTCATCAAGTCCAGCTTGGGGCCCACGAGTCAACCATGAGGGAGGATGCTTTCATATTCATCCTGCTTTATTGTCCCTCCTTTGCCCCGCCACCCGACCAGACAGTTATGAGGGGAGCGAGTCAGCAGCGTATATAAAACCACTTGTAAGCAGGAGGATAAATGTCAGTCAATGAAAGACCCCTCGCTGTCAGGAAGGCCTTTCTAAAAGAGTAAACAAGCTCAGGGTTCAGAGGCTCTCCTGCATGCTTCGGAATCAGATCCATCCATGCTGGGGGGTTTTACAAGCTTTTGAAGAGATATTCATGATGTGGGGAAATGTTTATATGAGCGTAATGCGCTTCTGAGTTCAGATTTCAAGTGATTTATGCTCCACATTAAACTCTCCGAACTGAACGCTAACAGCTCCTGTTTTTACTGTTAGGTGCATTATGCTTCTGTGGGAATAATTCTCTTGTTATTTCTCCACTGCACTTTCTTATTTTATGGTTCATGTCATATGCTCTGTTTTAATGGTCTTATTTTATGGGCAGAATAAGTCACTTTAACAGTCTGTCATTTGTCTAAATGACAACATTTTCTATTTCTGGATGTTTTCCAGAATATATTCGGTATGTAACGTGGAGGGCGGGGCTTGGGTTTGGTTTGATGGGTGCTGTATTTTACCCCTGCAGACTGGACCTCAGGTGACCCAGCAACCGTCCTGTCTGTGTTCTCTGTTTTTGCCACAACGTTTCTCCTGTTGTATAATCGCTTTAACCTTGTGACGCAGTCGGGCAGTCAGCTTATAATCTCTCCTCTCCTCTCTGCTTTCACCTCTAGTTTCTCCCTTATTTGGTAATACGATATGACTTTGGAAGGCGGGAGGAAAAACCCAGGACAAGCCTTTAGGCATCATGCATGCTTACACATCTAACACATACAGTGTTAATAGGACAAAGTCCGCTGGTATTACTGTTTACATAATTCGTTTTCTGCTGTGTAGTATTCTTTTAACTAACCCAGGTGTCCTGAATTACATATTTCATCAATCAGAAGCATACCTGCACAAAATGTTATATACCGTACACCTCAATTATACTTGCAATATCACATGAGAGGGAGTGCAGTTGATGTACTGAATATCAGCACGGCTGTTATTCGCAGTTCAGGCGCCATTTATTAGTAAACAGTATTAAGTGACAACAGATTATGGTTTATTTGTGTATTTAATCATTTATTTGGCTCTGTCATCACGTACAGCTCTGCAACTGTGCTGGGACTACACTGTTGCCAAGCAACACATCAACATTTTCCTGAACAGATATAGAAGTCTACATGTTAACGCAGCCCAGTTGAGACTTAGCCAAGTCTGAGAGCAGGTCCAAGTCCATGTTGTTTGCTTCACATTGTTAGCTTTGTTTCTGCTCTGCTCTGCCACTTCTGACGACCACTCATAGCTCAGGTCAAATGTTATTGGTGGAAAAATGTTCATCTTAGCAGTGCAAAGGTTGGTACAATTTAAGATAGATAACAAGTGATACATAGTAGTTAAAGGTCCCAGTGACGCTGTGCTTTATATAACAACCAATGACAGTATTATACTGTAAATGGACACAGGTTTCTGGAGAGTCGTTGTGAAGCTCAGAATGTGTGGCTCTGCCATCATGTTGATAATCCTGCCTTTTCCATCTCCTGGCTAATCTAACAATTGGCAAATATGTAGATTAGAGGTGGACCTGAGGTGGCTAAATGATGCCTTGGTGCTCAAACAAACCACCTGTGATGGCACCCACCTGTCAATCAAATGGTATAACTATAAACTATAAACTATAAATTATAAAAATTCACCCTCAGTACAGTTGTCATGAACCCAAACTGTTTTTTGTACCAGGCTGTAAACATGTTTATTTCTGCTGTGAAGTTGGACATTTGAACATGGGGACCTATGGAGACCGACTCGTTCTGTAGCCAGCCTCAAGTGGATGTTTGAGGAACTGCAGTATTTGGTACTTAAGCATTGACTTCACTTCACAGCCACGTAGTTTTCTGCTTGATCAGCCCTCATGGGATAACTCTTGTCCAATCTAACTAACCTCTTGTCTAATGGCTAATACTTGCATATTCCAATATGTTTTTTGTTATTATTTATAACATTTATAGTAACCCTGCTGACCCTAAAGGTAGATGGTAGAATTTAATGGTTTTATGAGATTAATCCAGGTTAAGGCTGGAGCTGTCCAGGTGTTGTACTTCTATATTACTGATGTAGCTTTCCAAATGGCTACATCCAAGGTGGTGCAAGAAGCCTCCTATCATAGACAGTGATGAGATGCTATCATGGTCTACATATGGAAATACTGGCACGCACTTCGAGACAGTCTCACCTTGAGCAAGTGTGCTGTTGCACAGTGAAGGTTGGGTTTTCACAACACTGCAGAGAAATTATGTCTTCAACATTTCAAACGTTTAGTCTCTGCGAGGACACTAATGAGGTGTTGCTATGCATGTTAATGCAGCCTGTTTTTAAAGGCTTGATTTAGAGAATTTTAATAATCTCATTGCCGTGTTGGACAACACACACACGCTCAGGCTTTGTGCAAAGCTGTGATTGTGTTGAATTCTTTAAGTCAACTTCTGGTCTGTTTACATAAGCTTGTGAGTTTAAAGATGACCTACACTCCCCTCTCTGCTCCGCCAGCTTTTGGCCTCTGCAGCCATTAATCAGAGAGTGATGTACAGATGGTCTCAATCACCTCTTTGCACCGGCCTTGTATGGTTTCTACACCTACCCTGCATGTCGACGATGGTAGATGCATGCTGAAATTTGAGAAATGAAAACAATGTATATGCTCTCATGTGTAACATAAATATTTATAGAGGGCATGAGATGGCCTCTTGCAGAATTTCACTGGAAAGTGCAGTGATTAATTATGTGTGCTGAGGTTATCAGTTATTAAATCCTGAGTGTATAGAAGTGTCTTATAGTCTGTTATTAATTTTTCAAACTTACATTACTTCTCTGACCTGGATGCTTGGTATCAGTTCTTGCAGTGCTCTCTCTTTTCTTATGTTCACAGTGAGACTGGAGCTTAATTGTGTATCATTTTTCTGTTTCAGGCAGTACATGTGGTGATATGTCTTGCTGCTGGGTACTTTGTATAGTACATATGTTACAGTTCCATTCAGGGCTGAACTATTTGTTGAAAATATCTTCCTTTAACACTGTGAACATGATTGGAATGATATTTTCTGGGCGACCCTGAAGCTCACTTGATGCCCCATGTATCAATGCTACAGCAGAAATTAAAAATAAATTGCAATTCTTTTCTGTAAATTAAAATCAATGTCTGTATTTCCATAGTAGTTATACATAACGAGTTTAAACCAACTGCAATCACGTGATATAAAATTATCCTTTTGTTGAGTTAGTTTCAGAGTCCTCCAGTTATCATCAGTCATTGTTGCAAATAAGACACAGTTGTGTGTGATAAATTTTACAAGGTTTACTAATCCCCAAATCCCTCTTCAGACCCCCACATCTCTCTATTCAGGATCTCAGCAAACTCTGATTTTTTCTCATCCTTTTCTTGGTCTCTTCAGCTCAGATTTCACTGCACATAAACAGTGCAAACAGCCAGTAGCTGTCCATGTTTGTTTTGGTACATGACGTTGTGACAGCTGGCATTCTTGCAGGATTCGGGGGGGGTGGGGGTGGTCGTCTCTCGCCAGAACTTCAGTCTCTTGTCCTCAAAGATTTATGTCTTCAGTAGGAACGAGCAGGTTTGGAGTGTGAGTGCTGCAGAGTGGATGGACTGACACATTGTTTGTCTGTTTCATGAGATTTGTCGACAATGGATCTTTTTCACAGCAGCCATTTTGACATGAAATAGTAGTACACAAACAGTAGTAGTTGTAATAGTTGTAGGTGTTTTTGTAGTGTGTTACAAGTGTTTTCAGGTTCAGTTCCATTCAGGTCACACAGAGTCAGGGTGCTGCTGTGCTGCATGTTGGCTCACTGGAAAGTCTCTGCTGCAATAAATGGAACTGAACCTTCATTAGTATCATTGGTAACACCTGTGCTGACCCGACTATTTCATTTCACAGTGGCTGCTGTGAAGAAGGTGCATTAGAGAAGTAAAGAATAACACAGGTCTTATCCTTTTCAAGTTGCATCTCTGTAATTTTGTTACTAAGTTGATGACTCATTCATCTCACCACAAACCTCGAGTCAAGTTCACCCTGACAGCAGCTCAGTGAAACTTATCGGGCTCTAATCAACATCTGGAAAAAACAGATTGTGGCAGGTAATTCTCATTTCACTCAAATCCCCCTGTCAATACCAGCACCCTTAATTACAGTTTGTGTGCGTGTGTGTGTGTGTGTGCGTGCATTTGTATCTTCTCTGGATCTTAAATCATGAGCACCGTACTGTACTGTAGCTGTAGCCGTCTGTCTTTTTATCACTCATATCACTGGTTATGTTTGCAGATGACAGAGCCATATGGGCCCCATCAATCCAAAAAGCCATCCCTTTCCATGACGGAGAGCTGTTTCACTGTTCCAACACTTTGACGTAGTCTGGCACCCGTTGCCTCGTGCTCATACTGTACAGGCGTCTTTAATGCTTAAAGAAAGAGGAGTAGAAAGAGAAGTTTAACGTGACTTATTAGCGGCTTGGTTTCACTTGTTCATGTTCTGAAAAAACATATTTTGGTCTATAATAGCTTCAGATATTAAACTAGAAATATGAATATGAACACTTTCCCAGGGTTGTTATTCATTTACAGAGATGCATGGTATTGGAATCATCATTCACTGCCATGTCTTTCTTCTTTCTCAAAGCTTTGTTGAAATAGCTGAAAGCTATTTAACACAGCTTTTCAAATTAGTTAAGGGAATTTGAATTCCCACTCACTGCTGTGATTCTGTGTACAGCATGGGAAATATGGTAAATCCCTTTATGCTGCATAAACCTCCCATGTGGTGAAATCCGGCTAAAGGTCTGAACTTTGGGTCGCACAAAGACTGAAGAAATGTGACAGACCCGCCAGACGGCCCCTCTCTCTGCTACTTTAAAATTTTGATTTGTAAAAGCCAGTTTCAAACAGAGTCAAGGTTTCAGCCTTTGTGTGCTACACGGAGCTGTGTTTGTCACAGTGTCAGGTTGTATCAGGATTGTGGTGCCTGATGTTGCCCAGACAGTCCTTCTCCGCAGGAGACACCACCACAGCGCAGGAAGATTTCCCTGCACTGAACACTGCCCTTCAGCTGCAGCTAATCATTTTTTTTCAGTAAAGATTTGTGTGTTAACAATATTTTTTAATATTTGACAAACCAGAACAGGCACATGTCTTAGTATAAATTTTTCGCTGATCAGCTAATCATTTCAGCAGTGTTTGATCCAACTATACTGTAAAAAGCTTCCATGGACATTAGAGTATTGTTTGTAAATGTCACTACTTTTATCTCGTGAACTCTGACATGATTTAGCTTTTGCTGACCTTTTTCCTTCTTTCTTTCTTCTTCTCAGCACTCAGTCCGTGGATCTCCATTTTTTCCCACCCTGGCGTGAGAGACTACTCCCAGCTCACCCTTGACCTGACTAGAAATGAGCTTATTGTGGGTGCCAGGTAAGAAACTGTAAATCTGCTCTTCACCCCACGGAGCACATTAGTGAGAATGTGATACCCTTTCTGACTCACTTACACAGTGCGGTTTTTGGATAATTACACTCTTAAGTGCTCTGCCGAAGCCGCTCATTGGACCAAGTCAAGCTTTGGATTTGGCAGACAGGATAAATTTGGAACAAGCGCTTCATGCCATAGTGTGTGTGCGTTTGAGCTGACATGAGTTTAACTTTGGCCTGGTTTGACCCTGTTTGAAACACATGTACAGACAAATGCCATACCAGTCAGACATAAAACCAAAAACAATGACTTAAGACTGATGGGCAGTTACAGTGTGGCTTTTAATCGGCTTTGCTTTAAGATGACAGCAGCTAAAATGGCCTGTCTCTTCCCTCATACTTAATAAAGAAATCTTTCTGGATAAAGGGTGATCATAACGCAAAGACACTCACATATCTCATTTTCCTTTCTCCTCAATCCAGAAACTACCTGTTCAGACTGGACCTCAGTAACATGTCGCAGATACAGGTAGGCATGCTTCTTTTTCTTCTTGGTGGATGAATGTTTTCTGCTGGTTTGAAAGTTCTAATTTTTTGGGAATGTGTCACCTTATTCCTGTGAACTCTGGATGGTCTTATGGTTCCAAGTTTGATTTAAAGAAAGAGAGAACAAAATCTTGGAAAATGTTTTAAATTCTCGTTTTTGTTTGACTATTTGGTAATAATCCTGATGATAATGCATGTGTTCCTCTTTAAAATACAGTAGAAAATGTTTAGGTTTATTTCTTGCAACTTGTCCAGGGTGTCAGACTTACCGAACCCTAACTCTAAACATCCCAACCAATACCAACTAGGACTGGCTCTAGCTCCCCACGACCAGGGTAAGGATAATGGGTTGCAGAAAAGGGATAGATGGATGTTTAGGTCTAGAATAGGAGCTTGGTCTGAATGTAGTCAGAAAGAGGGTCCATAGAATATTGGTCAGCTTGAGTATGTGTGTGTTTCATGTAAAGTAAAACACAGTGCCACAGATTACAAGTTTCTAACAGCTTGATGACTTCTGGTGGGCGTAAACACCATCTAGCCAGATGCTTCAGGGCCAGTTTAGAAATCTAACAGAAAGAGTAATAAGAGCGTGAACCAGAACCCTCCAAACACAGTTGTGTATTACTGCTTTGATGAACTATTAAAGCAAACATGTTTTCTGACACTACAAACACTGTTCTTTTGTTAATGAGACTCACTTCACGGGCAACAAAACAGCGGGCGAGCACTCATTCCCTCTGTTGACTTTTACTTTAATCCAATTCCCAGAATCTGTTAAGAGCTTCTTCACAACACTCCTGTCAGTTGAACCTGATATCTTAATTTAATTTTATCCTAATTTTATTGCTGACACGATGCAAGAAATTAAGTTTGCCCACTTTAGATTTCTCATGTATTTATAAAGAAACATTTTGTTCTTGGCTAGTCATTTCACTGCACATCCTGTGGTGGCCCTTTGGGGAAAGATGTCATCCTGCATGAGTACAATATTACTAACATGTTATCAGCATGGTATGAAACTGTTTATTGAATAATTCAGATGAAATGAAATGAGTTTTGGTGGCAGAAGATCGCAGAAATTGAAATTCTTGAGCACCTTGTTGACAGATTTTTATTGACATTTGTGACATGGTTGGCAGTAGCGTGACATATGTCCTTTGATTTTCTGTCAGTAAAACGAAGACTCCCTGTAGGCCATGCTTTATGTCTGGTGAGCCATGCCGACTATCTAACTACACTTATTCTTCTATTTATTCCAAACTAGAAAAACACATTCCCATATCAGGGATATGGCCAAACCCCTGTTGTGTTCTAAAAGTTAATGGTGAGGGACATTTATTTACATGACAGTCTAAATTACCTTCTGCAGAAGCATGCATGCTGAGGTAACAATCAGCATAAATACTTTTTATATTCTCCTCCATGTTGCAGAGGATATGATTTAATTGCAGGGTTGTGTTGAGTGTTTCCACACAGACACTTGTGGGTGTAATGTGTGTTTTGTGGATGGTCTGCGGTGATGTGAGTGTTGTGTGGTAAAGTAGCTTTGGTACAGCCCGGGGTGTTAGCTCTCGGGTACAGAGTTGCTGTACGGTTGCGTCAGGCATCACAAATGACAAGCCCCCCCCCCCATCTCTCCATGAGTGTGTGTATCTAAACTGGTATATGACTGTCATCGGGTAAAGAAACGCAGTATGTCATGCTTTGAAAGGCTATGGCTGCAGGATATTTTTGTTTCAGGTTTCTAAAGTTTTCCACTGCTGCGAGGAAATTTAATTAAAGTTAATGTAATTTATTTTAACTCTGTCAAGTGTTTAAGTGAAGGGGACAGTGTAAAGCACAAAACACAGCATGTACTTAATAAAAAAACAGCAGAACATCTTTGGTCACTGAGCAAACCTGCTGTAGCACTTAGAGTTTAAAGGACCACTGTGGTGCTTTAACAACACGTCTTGTGTATTTTTGTGATTATAGAAATTTTTCCAAAATTGTTATGAGACTGATTTCTTTTGCCTCCCAGTGCAATTTGGATATGAATATCATCAAGATAGAAAACTTGTTTAAATCCATCACTATGAATATTTAGTGTGCTTTACCTTTTGCACAGCGGTGCAGTGGTTGGCACTGTCCCCTCACAAGGTTTCTGGTTCTAACCCTACAATCGGCCGGGGCTTTCCTGTGTGGAGTTCATGCATGTTCTCCCTGTGTCTGCATGAGTGCTCCCCCCACAGTCCAAAGACATGCAGTTAATAGGTTAACTGGTGACTCGAAAATGCCTATAGAGGTGATGTGAGTGTGAATGGTTGTTTGTCTCTACAGTATGTGTCAGCACTGTGATGAACTGGCGACTTGTCCAGGGTGCACCCTGCCTCTCACTCAGTGTCAGCTGGAATCAGCACTAGCCCCTGAACCCCAAAACCTGAGAATGATAAGCATTTACGGACAATGGATGGGTAGTTTTTTTAACATTTTGTCAGAGCAGACGTTTGAGATTTGAGAACTGGCTGCTGCAAAACATGCAAGCTGCGTTATTGGATAGTAAAAACAGCCTGAGCAAGTCCAACAGCCTGGACAATGTGATTTTTTTAAATTCTTGCATGGAAAACAATACCGTACTTCTCTAATGTCTGGTTGTTCACAAATGCACCAACAAAGAAGTGTCTGTTTTCAGTAGTTCCTACCTGTATCAGCGTTACCAAGTGACACGAACTTTATGTATCTTTGACAAAAGAAGTTAGCCTAAGACTAAATGTTCACTGCAATATGGTGATAATGTAGTAATTGGCAGTTATATAAAGTACCCATGATGCTGAGTTAATAGATTAAAACATGCTCAACCAGTACAAGTGTTTCAGCTTTATTTAATGAGAAGAAAAACACATTCAACTCACTTCACTCAATCCAGATCAATCCTTTTTCAATTTTCTGAATCTTTCTAAAGTCACCAAAAGTAGTTACATCAGTTACATTATTATTTCAAGGACAACGATCTGCATTATTTTACACATTCCCCTAAAGGATGAAAGCACATCGCCAGGCTCGTCTTCGCCTGACAAAGTCCCCATTCACAGCAGCCAGGACTGAATGACATGATGTGTACAGCTGCCACCCGTGTGTCACTGCCGATATCAATGCGCCTTTTGTCTGCGTGTCCTAGTTGTCTAGATTTGGAGGAAAGAAGTTGACTTATGAGGGTTTTCATTTGTTTTCACCCCGGTCATGTTGTTTTCTGCAGCCTGATGGAGCCCTATCTCTTTGTCCTGAACACCCTTATGACACGTAGGAAGTGTACACACATACATAGACAGTGTGTGCACACAAAAACCCACACACATGCACTCAACACACATCGTCAGCTTATTGTACGCTATAGGGATAAATGAAGTAGATCCGTATTCACTCTGGGCAATGTGGAGGTGTCATTGGTAATGCCAAGGCTGAAATCAATGAGGACATTATACAAACCTGCCCAGTGAAGCAGAGAGGAGGGTCTATACCCCCATGCTCATTTGCCAGTAAACGAAAGCTGTCCCAAAAGACGGAGGAGGGCGGCTTCTTAAAATACTCCCTTTCTTTTGTTGTATAACCGAATGGAAAACAAACCCGAATCTCCCACTTGCCAGTCCGAGCCTCTGGTTTAACATCACAGGCTCATTTCTCCAAGGCATTTAGTTCAGATTCCTGATCCGGTGATGTGTTGATTATATTCAAAGCACCTGTCAGAGGATAAGGCTCTTCTCACACTGGGTTTGTTTCTTTCAGTCCAAACTTGAGCTCAGTTTGCCAGCACTCCCTTGTGACTTCCTCATCAAAAGGTAGCTCTTTATTATCAACAGGAAATGACGCCAGTGCCCATTTCAATGTAGGAAAAATGTCAAATGTACAGTGTAAGGACAGGTTCTGGACATAAAAAGTCGCATTACGTTCCATTTATCTATCCAAAGTGACCCAAAGACTGCAAGAATCATGGAAGTATGTCAGCGTCATCAAACATGCTGAGCTGAATCAAACATTTAGGAATAAGAAATACAAGCCACAGAAAGAGTTTGCAGAGAGCAGACAGTGATTTTGTTGAGTGGTAGATGGGCATATTGAGAGAGAAGCAATTATGAATCAATTGACGAATTCATTTTCTTCTGTTCAGTGCAAAGATCCATGTTTACTGACTGTTGTTTGTTCTTTATGGTAATTTATTCCTTTTCAAATATGAACTGAAACTTGGCAGAGGATGAAAGCAGCAAAATCAAAACTGTGATGTAGGTTAACAACAACAAAATGAATTATCAGATGAAGTAGAAGAAAATAATTAAAGAATCATTTGATAGAACAGTGGCACATCATTAATCATCTATAAAGTACATTGGACACAGTCCAAATACCAAAACATTTTATCTGTTTTAATATTGGAGAGGAGGTCCTCTCTGAAGAGCTGGAGGTCTTCAGGAGGTTTTTGAATGTAGAGAGGGACGCCTCTGATCTGGTAGGAACTGGTAGGACGTTCACCAACGGAGAGCAACGGACGAGAGAAGTTTGGATTGTATGGGTGGCCAAGCAAGGTGTTGTTCATTGGCGAAACACAACGATTGGGAGGTAACATATGTCAGTTTAGGGACATTCAAGTAGATGGGTGCAGAACCTGAGACTACTTTTTAGGGATTTGAATTTAATGCAGGCTGCTGCAGGTAGCCAGTAGAGCTCGAGGAACAGCGGGGTAACATGGGACCTTTGTGCTTTTGCATTCTGGCTTTGGATCATTTGAATCACCTTGTATATTCCTCTGTATCACTGCAATGCATTTTGGGACTTTTCTTTAATCTCCTGCACCAAAATGCAACATCTCACTAATAATAATTTTAAAAAAGCTGAGGTACAAATCCAAGTTCTTTTTTAAGAAGTGACTGCATCACAACTCACTACTCACATCATTAGGCAATTGTGTCATGGTTCATAATGCTGTAATAATAAGGAACTTCTTTAGATTGTGCTCAGCTTAACCTTGGATTCTTTCAAGACAAGACCTATGCAAGCTCTAACTAATCTGCAGCTCTGTGTTTTACTTTACATGAAACACACACATACTCAAGCTGACCAATCTTCTCTGGAGACTAGTTGACTACTTGTAGCCTGCTATAAGTGGCGTTGAAGGAACTTTGACACATTGAGCCGAGGAGGTTGCCATGATTCATTTGAAACGACCCTTTGATACATGAAGTAGTATTTATTCCTAACATGTCACTGAAATAAAAGCGTACTTTTTACTTTACTAAAGCCAAAGAATCAACCTTATTTAAAGGTAGCTTCAACTGCCAGTGTGAAAGTTAACTGCCCCAGCTCCACTCAGGACCTAAGTGAACCTGTAGAAATGGACCCAGCCCTGTGGGACCCAAAGCATGACTAGCTTTACCTTAAAATAAAGGTCGCCCATTGAGAGCGGGTGAAAGTCATACTGATGCTATTTACAAATGACTTGCTGATTGATTGAAAAGCAAACCAAAGAGGGTGGCCCACTCACAGTTGAATCACAATGCTGTATTCTGTGCTCTCCCATTCATCTGTTTGGACTGGTCAGCCAGAGCTTTCCAAGTGGGCTATTATCATGGCCTGTAACCACACACCGCTGTCACCATCACCTCCCTCCACCCTTTTAGTGTCCGCTTTCCCCTTCAGTGTGAAGCTATTAGAGATTGTATGTGTTGGTGTGTGTGGTTTGCTTGTGAGTCGTCCAACGGGCTATCTGTGACAGCACTAAATTAAAGAGCTGGTCCAGACCAATCCGCCTCACACGTGAAGCCAAAAACAACCAGTTTTTCTCGATGCGAGCAGAAGAGCTGATGGACCGGTCGTATTTGTCTTTCTGTCTACATGTATGTGTGTGTGTGGAGGCAGGCAAGTGTGCACATGACAGCTTTGCAGTCTTTTGGTGGCAGAAAGGTTTTTGAAGGCAGGCCATGCCAGAGAGGGGGGAGGGCCACCGAGGTGCTGATTCCAGGGCTTTTAAAGGCTCAGGCCGGTCCGCTCTCTTCAAGCACCTGGGAGAACACCTGCCACGGTCATTAGTGAGCAGGCAAGCGTAGAGGAATGAATGCGTAGGCAATCAGTACAAAAAGAGAGTGAGAGGGAGGGAAAGGAGCCAGACAAGGAGAGCCACGGATAAAAGAGGTTGGCAGGAGCCGAAAAATGAAAGGCAGAGAAGATAACAGGAACAGGAACAAGAGAGTGAAGCAAGCAGCAAGAGAACAACACTGAAAATCACACATACGGAGCTGAGATGAAGACAAATGAGAATGAAAAGGGGAGCGAATATGAGAGAATGTGATGGACTAACTTTCAGCCTGCTCCAGTTCAGTGTTTTCTCTCTGGACGTTTTCTCAAATGAGCCCCCGTGTCTCTGTGGAGTCATACAAAATAGTTTCCCCTCGCGTGGAGTCGCAGCACAACGAACGATTTTAAAGCCTTCAGAGACGATTTCTTACATAGAACTATATCCCCGCAGACTCTAGCAAAGTAGCTGGAGGTTTTCAGTGAATAAGTAATAGGAACATTTCACTACTGCCAGATAAAAACATAGAGGCACAATCATCATATGACAAAGAAGAGATGATAAAAACATACAAGTTTAGACATATTTTCAACTAAATCCTGAATGAGACGTTAGATTCACTGAGCATAACTCATCATTCGGGTCTCATATTAATATTGGGCCATGACCTTGTTGTTTAGTGATCGTGCATGTTTTGACAGAATTGGATTGCATGTCTTTCACTTGAACAAGTTGTATTTTATTTTTGTAACGCTGACAGTTATGGAGCACAAGGTTACCTCAGGCAGAGAAACAGTCACACTTGCATTTGTTGATTAGCATCAGCTACTGTACATTCATGTTTCACCAAAAATGCTTCATTAATCACCTGCTTGACTACCTCTTACATCCAGCTGTATTCATGTGGGTGTACACAGTGACCCAACACATCTTACTGTCTACACTATTGATGCAGGTATTCCAAAGCTTTATATGCTAGATCTTTAGTATTGTTGACTTAAATAAGATCTAATGTTCAACTATGTCATGTTCGTTATTTGAGCCCCAAGCTTGTGCCCTAATTATGAATTGTTGAGATTTAAAAGTCTGACATAATTCAATTCAGTTTCGTTTATATAGTGCCAAATCATAACAGAAGTTATTTCATGACACTTTCCATATAGAGCAGATCTAAACTGTGCTATCTATAATATTATTTACAAAGACCCAATGATTCCCACCATGAGCAAGCATTTGGCAACAGTGGCAAGGAAAGACTTTTTTACAGGCAGAAACCTCAAGCAGAAAAGTGCTCATCGGTGGGTGGCCATCTGCAACAACTATTTTTATGATAAAAACATATGATTAATAAGTCATGCAGTGTCAGTGACTTGCTGGTTAGCACTATCACACTCTACACAAATTGTCCATAGGTGTGAATGATTGTTTGTCTCTATGTTCCCTGTGATACTCTGCGGACTAGTCCAGGGTGTACCCCACCTCTCACCCAAAGTCAGCTATCCTATCCTAATCCTATGAGGATAAGCAGTGGCTAATCTAGCCAAACTGCCGGAACAATTGTAAATTTCGTCCCATCAGACATTATTTTTGGTCAAAACTACGAAAAAGGATAAAAAAAAAATGTAATAAACCAAAAATATTTTCTATTATATTATGCTGGAATATTGAAGTCAGTAAACTCACAAACAAAATAACACCCTGAACATTTGACTGGAACTGTGAATAAATAGTTGTCACAGCCTAGAGATTATAATATGAGTGCAAACACACACTACCCCACACTTTATCCACATACTGTACCTCACACACAAACACACATACACACACACCATCACCCGCCCAGCTACCTCGCAGTGGGACTGCTCAGCCATCCTACTCGGAGAGAGCTGAGACTCAGATGCTGCTGAATATTCTCAGAGTTTTGTGTCTCCACCTTCCTTCTCTTTTCATTTTTAAACTCTCCTGTGTGTGTGTGTGTGTGTGTGTGTGTGTGTCTGTGTGTGTGTGTCTGTGTGTGTGTGTCTGTGTGTGTCTGTCTGTCTCTCTGTCTTCTTTGTGAGATGTGGTGCTGGCATTTGTGCTGGTGGTGGGTCTGACTGCAGTCCACCCACATACTCTGTCCTCACAGCACCCACTGAGCTCTTTCTCTCTGTTGTTCTGGTTGGCCTGATCTCCGCCGCAATCAGTACAGCAGCAGGAAGGTGGTGGGAGGTGTGTGTGTGTGTGTGTGTGTGTGTGTGTGGTGGGGTATGAAACAGAGGAGTGGGAGAGTGGTAAAAACAGCGGATGTATAGAAAAGGTGTGCTCTGTTTCTGTCACCTGTTTCTCTGATTGTTTATTTCTCTGTGTACTGGGATGCAGATCTGCCAGATGTGCTGTGAGCAATTGCACTGCTGTCAGGAAAAAAAAAAGAAATAACAGCAACTTTTGATGGGCAAACTTTCATGTCTTTCTTTCTCCTCCTTCCTTTCCCCTCCTCTTCTTTTGTAGTTCCAAAGCAATAGAAAATAATACAAGCTTTCTTTCTTGCGTATGTTTCAAGGTGCTAACAGGAGATAGAATATTGATTTGTCTCCCGCTAACATATTTTTACATGACCACAGAGCTACAGACTACAGTACGTCATGTCTGTGTCTTTGGCTGAATTGTTTTTGTGAGTCACGGTCAGAGCTGCTCTTGTCAGTGTGTGTCAGATGCTCTCTTTAGTCTGACGCGCCAAGTAAAGTCGTCACACCCTGCTGCTCAAAGCACATAGCTCACATGCATTCACATAGTTACTGCAAGCCGCGAAGTGGCTGTAGTTAAACTCTCTCTCCCTCTTTCTGGCTTTTTTTTTCACATGCACTTGCATATGTGCAGTTGTTTGACGAGGTCAATGCATGAAAGGCTCCAGACTTACAACATTTGTGAGGAGGTGATGAAGAACTCCTGGTATTAGCCACTCAGTGGGTATGGGGTCACGGATGTACTGACCTTACTTTACTGAGCTTTAGTACCACCATTGACAGAGATGGATGGAGATAAGGAGAGGGGAAATAATAAAATAGGAAGGAGGTGTTCTTTAAGCATAGAAGTGAAGAGTCATGTCTTGTATTTCCTGACATTTTTGTCGAAATAGCATTCTCGCTTTTTGTACTCTGCTCGGGTAACTAAAAGAACAGCATGTCCTCTAAATTGAAAGGCAGAAGAGGTATTGCAGTGATTATTCTAACAAAGGTTTAAAGGAATACTCGCGGAATAAATACAAACGATATAGGCACATTACTTATGTTTTTTGCATGAATCGCTAACCCCCCCAAGTTCGCAGCTTGCTCGGTGAGGATAACAGCTGTAGTTAGCCCGGATGCACAGCAGTTGGTTGGACGGATTCCAGCGGTGACAAAGCTTCATGCCAAAACAATTTAAACAGCATTGAAATGAAGATATAGAAACTTCTCCAACTGCGCCTACAGCATAAACTTTTCCTCAGTTGTCTATTCATATGCTCAGTGCTCATATTTTCATGAGAATCTGACTAAATATGCAGCTTCTGTCTGTTGCGAGGGTGGTTAGCTGGGTTTGATCGTAAAAAAGTTTTCTGTTGAGTATTCCTTTAAAACAAATCCTTCTGTGATTAAAATTTGTTGATAGCTGTTTTGTTTTTTTTTGCAAGATATTCACTCAGCTAACGAGCAAAAACACTAGCTACCTAATAGTTCCATTGGTTCTTCATCTTATACTGATGCAGATGTAGTTTATAACGCAGGTTCTAATTATGTTTAACCTTGTGCACACAAGAAAGTGAACAAACCTTTCGATTGAATTTATGAGCAAATTGTCGAGTAAATCAAATCATATTGTGTTCAACAGTATGTTGCAAGACAGACACTCAAAGACAGGACATCTACACAGCAGCGTGGAGTGCATAAAAGACAATATTAATGCATATATTAAACATATGAGAACCAAGATATAGACAAGCCCTTGAAACTGACCTCACAGTAAGCAAAGTGTGGACAGTTAAATCAAGTGGCTAGTTCGATGAACACTTGCACCACTTGTTTGTTCCTCCCTGCAGAGCAGTATATGGAGGAGTTTGGAGGAGGAGAGAAGTCTTTGTCAGTCCATCAGATAATCCCTGCATAGATAAGGCAGCGACAACATGGAGGTGGAATGTAAACACCATATTACTGTCTGCATCTTCTCATATCTGTCTCCATCCGTCCACCTAACTTAACCCACCGCTCCACTATACCCACTGTTACTTATTTTCTCTGCCACTTAGTCGAACGTCGTGCATTCTCTAAATTCCATCGAGTGAAAAAATAACAAGGCCTCTGTCATCTCATTATGCATTATATTTGCTCCTGATGTGGAGCTGCTATTGCATTTCTATCAGGTTTATTCTTCCTATGAGTCTTTTTCTCTGTGCCTATTCATTATGTCGCTCCTCTGTGTGGAACAATCAGGCTGCACATCAATATGCAGACCTCCAAACAGCATTGTGTGCACTTAAACTCGGTGCTACAGACAATAATAAGCAGACATTCCAAGGCAAAGCTGCTCGTTCATCTGAAACGGCGTCTCACGTCACTGTAGAACCAAGACGTGGTGGGAGAGGACTGGAAAAATTGTGCATACCGGTGAAAGAAGTCCAGCTTGACTTCTGATTTTTGTCTCTTTCAGCTCCAAAATACACACATCCTCACTGTGATTGTGCTGCTGTTGAATTGCAGTGTTCCATGTGGAGGAGCACAGTGAAGCGTTTCCCTCTGATTGGGTTGCCCTTTTCGTAAAAGCATGGGGGTTAATGGGATTGTGGAAAGGCATGATGGGGTTTTTTTTTCTTCGTGATTTCACTCTTTCCAACAGTATAATTCTTGGTCATACACAGCCATTATTCATGATATGAATGGTCTTGTTTTTTATAGCTTAACTTGCTCTTGAGTTCACCGCTATTTTGTTGTGTCCCTATTTTCCATGTGGGAAACTTTTCCTTTTGTTTGTTTGTTGTTTCTTTTCTTTCTGAGAACATGTCAGGAGTTCCAAGTCAGGAGTGGTCCCCCATGTGTTCGGGGCCTGGGATTTGTCCTTGGTGTAGTGTTTGTGTTTGGGTTTGTTTGAGTCGAGCTGTGGTCTCGGACTCCCACAGCCGCCTGATGATGAGCAGCCCCCAGGTGGCTGTCCTGCTGTGCGACATGATGGTCTGTCTCTTCAGAACTAAAGACCTCTTTACCAGATGCGAGGCTAGTATTCAGGCTGACAACAGCACTTGAGCAAAAACTGCACTGAGGCATTTTAATGTTCAGAAACACAGAGGTTAAAGTAATAAGACAAACATTCCCTCCCTTTGTTGCTCTTACTGAGTATTCTCTGCCATGCTTAACCTTTATGATATATTTTATGATCAGTAATTTCATTTACTCCTTCTCTGGCTGTTCTGGCTAATGTATGTACTTCATTAGTCTAGTTAATGCACTGACACTTTCACCTTGTTGGCATCATAAAACCACTGTGGCACATTTCCTTTACTTATGCTATTTAGAGTTGCAAATCAGGAGTAGAAGTGTCTTTCTCCGTTCTCCTTTTTTACATTTAAATTTTTTCCTCCAACAATAGAAACACAGAACATTTTGGGATAGTGAAACGATTATGTAGGTTTACATCAGGACCATTAGTTTAAACTATTATAACTTTGTTTTAAAGGAGTTATCTGTTGTTTCTATATGTTTTTTTGTTTGTTTGTTTGTTTGTTTGTTTGTTTTTTGCATGCCAGACTGCTTTAATTACTGCATTGCCAAGCGGCAATCTCCGTGACTGTGAAGTTAAGCCTATGCAGAAGTGTCAAAAACTGCAGTTCCTCAAACATCCACTTGAGGCTGGTTCCAGAAGTGAGTCAGTCTCCATAAGTCCCCATGTTCAAATGTCCAACTTCACAGCAGAAATAAACATGTTTACAGCCTGGTACAAAAAACTGTTTTGGTCTCTATAGCTAATTTCCCCATTCATGACAACTGTACTTAGGGTGAATTTATATACAACTCACCTGTTCAAATTATATTAAGGCTTAAAGTTAAGCATAGTTAACAGTGTGGCTGCCTTGATTGACAGGTAGATCTCAGGTCCACTGATGATCCATGTCTTTGCCAATTTTTAGATTAACCAGACAGGACTGCCAACAGCGGCTCTTTAGAAACCTGTAGGTGATGTTACAGTTACAGTTGTCTCTGATGTGAATACACAATTGGTTTGATTGCAAATGTTGATTGTATAAGTGCTGTTTTTACAATGTGTGGACCATGAAATCTAAATCTACCTGTACGAGGTGGTCTGACATTGGTGGTGATGCTGATTAAAGCACTGCTGGGGCGGCTGCAGCGACGGTTGTGGAGACACTCGCAGAGTAATAATGCAGCTGTAGCATCAACAGAGCAGAAACAGAAATTCAATTAGTAAATGTGGATCGGCGTGGCAGAGTCAGGCATGTCACATAAGAATGTTGTGCTGCAACTCTAGTTGACTGCCTCTGTTTCTTGGGACAGATAAAATGCCTCAGATGCTCAGTGTGTTACCATACAATCTTTTTTCTGGGAGCATTGTGGATTCCAGGTGTTCAGTACATGAGCAACCAGATGTTTATTAGCAAATTATCAAGCTGAACAGAGTATACCACATCCTCAGCAACCACAAGCAGCTTTTTAAATTTCAAGCTCTCACTAATGACTAAAATCTCTGCCATTCAGCTGTCACCTCAGTATTGATTTACAGTCATTCTGTAGCAGGTGGTTGCTGAGCTACAGCATCCATTTGACCATTTTTAGATTAGCTGGGAGGCTTAAGAGGCAGGACTGCCAAGATGGCAACAGCCAGAGCCACCACACACTGCGCTTCACAACAGATCTGTGGGTGACTGTGGGATACGACGTCCATTATTTACACTGTCAGTGTACACTACCCATGACTCTTGGCTGTTGTTGTCATGGACAAGAGTCCAGTCAGAGGCACCCATCAGAGCCTGGTTGCATAATTAACATTTTCCTGAATTCAACCAAAATTGCCGCAAAAGTAAAAGTGGGTTGATTTAAGCTGCTGTTATCAAATCAGTCTTTACAAAAAGACAAGGAACCAAACAGTGTCACTTCGATGGAAGCTAAAGACAGTGAGGCCAGGCAATAATGTATAATATACAAGTTTTTGTAGGCAAAGTAGAACCACTAAATCTGTCACAAGGACAGTTACTTTTGCAGCTGGTTTGACTGTTTGCTCTTTATTGGTCCCAGCGTGCATCGTTTCCCCGGTGTGGATCAAGGTCAGGAGAGCAGAGCTGACCTCAAGGGTGACACGGTCAAGTGTCACTGTTTGCTCTTTCGAAAAGGAAATGCCTTGTGCAAACTCCTTCATCAGCAGAGACTGTTGGGAACGTCCCAGTAGGCCAGAAGGAAAATAAATGCATCTGTTATTGTAGGTGCTTTTGTACGACATTTGAAATTCCTTGGAGACAGCAGGAATTTGCATTTGGTTATGCTGAGGACACACTGACCTTTTCTCATGCAGGTGGTATTACTGTAAAGTGCGGTTTGTTCCATATATATCTCTATGATTTCTCACCACCACCATGCATGTCATATACAGCTCCAGTTCTCACAGTGCTTGAAGGGCAGAGTTGATTCACGGAGAAAGCAGGAGGATCAACCTGAATGAAAAGGCCACAGGATGAACATTAAGCTGACCCTCTCAGATATTCATACCCTTGATTTGCCCACAGTATCAAGCTTCACTCTCTTGCCCTGAGTTTGATGACTCATGGCTGATTTCATTCATACTCTTCATTAATTTCTGTGCAGCAATTTGGCCGGAGATTTAATTATTGATGCAGCCTTTGTCAGAATGGAGGGATAATCTGTGAGCTACAGAGCTGAGAGCAAGAGACGGTTACTTGTCACCCTGCTGCAGCTTGGCAAGCCGGCAGGGAAAGATCTCTTATTACACTAATGGCATATAGAATGTTTTTGTGGTGGTACCTGCACGTATACATGAGGCTCATCATTGTTTTTGGCTTTTACAAATTGCTTTTCACTTGGATATAGATTAGGGTAGGGTATGTTCTAGAACTCAACATAACACCAGTCATAAGCATGATATAGCACCTGTCATAAGCATGACATAGCACCTGTCATAAGCATGACATAGCACCTGTCATAAACATGACATGACACCTGTCATAAACAAGACATGACACCAGTCATAAGCATGACATAACACCTGTCATAGGCATGACATAACACCAGTCATAAACACGACATGACACTTGTCATAAACATGACATGACACTTGACACATGACAGCAATCTTTATTAATGTTTATTACTGTTGTCACTGAGTCTTATTCGATTATTACCTGTTAAACCTGTTAAATTATATATTGATGAATGACATGTAATGACAACCGTCATAAATATTCATAATGATTCCTTCATATTCATAAGAGATGTCAATCTCGAGCACAGCCCTTCAATAAAGTGGTACCCTTAATTCTTTAATAACCTTATTTCAGGAATCCTTCAATATCCTCCATATTCATATTAAGTGAAAAAGAGAATATAGACTTTCTGTGTTGTAAATATAGGTATCAGCCTCATAAATTCTGTATTGGTTTGTCTATATCACATACATGCATAGACAAAATACAAACTGGAAATGGAACAGAATGAAACACAAGTGATAACAGAGACATGACACAGAATGAAATCACTAAGATATCTCTGACCCTGAATGCAGACAAAGACCAGCAGATAGATTGCCTCAGGTAGCTTCTGTTAAAAGATTCAGTAGCTACTACATGAGCGGAACTGCCAAGCAAGTAGTCTTTAAGTCACAAATTTTAGTTTTGCTTAGCTTTGCCTCGGTGTTGTCAGCCTGTGGTCTTCGGGTTGTAGATGAAGAAAAAGGTGGAGAAAAACAAAATGCACTACATGGTTGATATCCCAAGCATTCAGTAGACCAAACAGTCAATCAGCTGTCTCACACATACTGCCTCTGCCAGCGATGCTGACTCATTGTTTGGAATCGGAGTGAATTGGCCAAATGGCTACTGACGAGACAGCCAAGGATGTCGAACACAGCTCAGAATCTACAGACAGTGTTTGTCTGCTTGGTCGGGCTGCAGGGAGTCAAATCAAAAATCTAAAAAACTGTTGATTATGCATATTAATACGGAGTGTTTCGTCACAAAAACAGTTTAAAATAGGGAACACAGCTCACATCTATTTAGTCATTAGTAATGATAGAAGGTGTCATATGTAAAAGTTGAGGTTGAGCAGCATTATCACAGGAGAAACATGCACATTTGGCTGATATCTTATCATAGACCTTCCTGGGAGACAAGTTATGAAGCTAAATGTTGTTTGTGTGCAGCATTTTCATCCAGACAAAGTGTTTTCATACGATAACGAACTCCTGTTAGGCTGCAAATGTACAACGGCTAAACCACAAAGAGTTTGTGCTGGTATTTAGTAAATGGAATCTGATTTTTACCCGTGTTTTCATATTTAAAATAATCAGTGATAAATGTCCTTTCTAATGAAACCTGAAAATGATTAGCTCTGTGTACACACTATAGGCTTCAATACCACAGTAGTGTACACATTTGTCTATGTTACTTGCATCTTTATCTGTATGTGCGTGGGTGCATGCAGTACAGTAAGTGTTTGAGGAAGAGAAGGAATAATCCACTGTGCTGGTTGGTTGGTCATGGAGGGACTGTCTGCTTTCACCTGTCAGCCTCCCTAATGTGGAATTACAGTGAGTGGGAGGCAGCAGCAGCAGGGTGAGTGGGCAACCACATACAGGCTGTTAGCACATACTGAACCATACAATGTATTCTACTCAACACTTTCCATCAGAAGAGGAGAAAAACAGCTTCCTGTTTCCAACTGTGATCCGTTTTGTTGTAAAACACCCACCACTGTGCTGTGAAGCAGATATTTTGCATATTATTTCACCCATGGAAGCATATTTCTATATTCCTTCCATATATCCTATATTAAACTCTTCTTATATGGTAACCATAAAACATTTCATTCTCTCATTTATGTCTTGTTAAGCATTAAAACGGTTCTGCATTGCTCTGCAACCTTTATATGGAGTACAGTAGCATGTTATATCCTGTCATCAATTTTTAACAGGCTTTATCATAGTTACCATGAAGGACACTTTTCTCTCATTTTGCTTATTTAAAGTTAGTGAAAAATATTTGAAAAAATCTAAAGATTTCATGCTGGCAGGGTCAACAACACATGTTGTTGTGCACACATGTGCACACCTGTGTTGACCTTGCCGTTTCATGTCAAAATTACTGCTGTGAAAAAGGTCTGAAAAAGATCCAAAGTAAAAATGTATTTAAAATAAAAAAAATAAAAAAAACATCAACATAACCAGGGTCAGCTGCTCTGTCTTCTCTTCCGTTGACCCCAACAACATCCAGACTTTGTTGTTGCCACCTGTCCACCACTGCCTGCCACCCTGATCCTGCTCCGCTCTGCACAGCTGTCCCTCATGCTCTTGTTAAGCCCTGGTTTATATTTAGTGGCCACTCTCTTATACCTGTTTGTCACGTTGTCTAACTTTCTGTTTTGCCTTGCTGTTTCAACCATGTACTGTTAGTGTCCTATTCTTGTTCCAGAAAACCTGCCAGTAGTTTGTATCTGTATTTAGACTCACTGTTCATTGACATTGAGTCTCATTGATTCTGCCTCCCGCATGTAAGTCTTCTTCGCTGTTGCTCATACCTGAACTCTGACGGAGTTACTGGATTAGATACTGGTGCCTATCTATAGATAACTTCCAATTAGGTTCCAATTTTTTCGATGAGTGTGCAGACTGTAGGTATAAACCTGCCATTGGCAGCATATTTCACACAGACGGTATATATATGGACATCTGTGACGTCACCCATAGGTTCCTGAAGAGTCCCTCAGAATGTGTTATTGCCTTGTCGTCTTGCCGTCACCATCTTGGCATCTCGGCTATTCTAAAAATGGACGTGGATTGTGGGTGAAGCTGAGGTGGGCAGAATGAAGCCTGGTTTCTCACACAAGCCACCTGTAACGGCACCCAGCTGTCAAACAGAGCGGTCATGCTGTTAATTCTGCATAACTTTAAGCCTTAATATAATTAGAACAGGTGAGTTCTACAAAAAATCAGTACAGTTGTCATGAACGGAGAAAATCTGACTATAGAGACAGTTTAATATTGTGGCTTATGGAGATTGACTCATTCTGCAGCCAGCCTCAAGTGTCCATTTGAGGAACTGCAGTTTTTGGCACTACTGCGTTGGCTTCTTCACAGACATGGAGGTTGCTGTTTGCTGCTTGCGTTTTTTTTGTTCGACCAAAACAAGTTCCTCTCAACACTATTTTGTGAGGGCACTGTTGCAGTAAGATGGTTGTATAAAAAATAAATACAAATAAGCCAGAGATTTGTTCCCTACAGCAGAGTGATAATTAATGTGCTTTGTCATCTGCTCAAGAATTTTTCATTTAAACTTGATGTTTTTGTGAAACTGAATCCCTCATCGGAGGGCAGTCGGGTATATTTGTTGGACTGCACTCACTGGATACGGTGGTGCTTAAGGATAAAACGTTTGTCTAAATTCTGCTTTTCACACTTGCAGACAGTCTGAAATGGTACAAGTTGTCAGGAGTGTTGTAGCATTGTGTTCATGGCTGAATGACTGTCTGCTGTTCACCTCTCCTGTTGCTGTCTGTCTGCGGGGCTCTGCACCTACTGTATTTCTCAACAATGTGAACATTTAGTCAGAACTTTTCAAACAATACAGACACACACACACACACACACACACACACACACACACACACTAAATTCATCCCAGACTGCCTCCCTCCATGTCTGCAGCAGTGTGTAGATAAAGGTGTAGGCTAGTGGCCCTGATGCTGCACTGATTCAGAATGTCAAAGTGGTGTTTGACAGGGAGAGGTAAAGGGCTGGTGGCTGACAAGTGTGTGTGTCTCTGTGCATGTGTGTGTGTGTGTGTGTGTGTGTGTGAGAAAGAGAGAGGGAACGGAACACAAAGGAAAGGACGTGGGTGTGTCCACGGATCGGTGTTTAGAGACAATGAGCGGCGAGACAAAGGGTTGTTGAAAGTCCTGTTTCATCCATCTGTGGTTTTGTTGGCTTTGGAAACCCTATATGTGTGTGTGTGTGTTTATAACAGTCACTGTGAGCATATACTGTGAGCCATCTGTATTCAGTCATATTCCATTCATTTTAACGTTGCTAGTGAATGACTAGCTCTCCTATGCAGTGGAGAAATGGCTTGAAAATAGCTTGAAAGCATGATTCTGGTGTGTTTTCATATCAAATCATCCTGTTCCACAGGAGGGGAATGTGCTCCAATGTAGGCATTTGTTTTTGTTTTGAATCTGTGTCAGATCTACCAAGCCTGACATCTGTTTCCAGTACTGTACGTCCAATACTAATGCATCATTGAGCTTCAGTGAAACATAGAAATTTGGCAGAGCTGCAAGCTCAGAAAATAAATTAACAGCAGTCAGCAGTTTTAAAAAATAAAATAACAGCAAGGAGATTGCAAAAGGGAGAGGTGAGATGAGATGATTTGCATTTTGGCATGTGTACCACACCTCCGGAGTTCTGCTGTTGAAATTCAAAAAACTGCAATTTAGTATTTTGTCTCTGCTGGGGGTAATGAAATCCTGTCCAAATCGTTCTGCCACAACAGATCCATACTCGTACTCTGTACCGATTTCCCTTCATTTTATTAAAGACACTCCAGATGACGATGCATATTCAGGTCCCAAAACCATTTCCAAATTAAAGACAGTTTTCTCCAACAATTTTTCAAGATTTTTGCCAAAACATTCCTCCTAATCTTCTGCGACTGACAGTTCTCGACTCTGCTAAACTCAATAGGACCACAGAAACAACAAGGCTTTTTTTTATTATTATTATTATTTTTATTATTATTATTATTATTATTATTATTATTTATTCATTTTTAGACATTTTTGCCTTTATTAGACAGCTGGCAGTGAAAAGGCACACAGAAAACAAGAGGAGAGAGAGGTATGACATGCAGCACATGTCCCTGGCATGGACAGCACAGTTATGTGGCATGTATTGTAACAATTCAGCTCAAAGCAACAAAGCATTGGGACAATATTGTAGGTTGCTATGACAACACACAAACACTGTGGCACATAAACTGAAGAAGAAACACATGAAAGACAGACAGGATGTTTAATATCACAACATTTGTATTAATAACACGTGGGTGACATATATTAAATTAATCAATCAATTATATTAAAGGAAAAAAATGATGCACACAAATGTCATTTTGCTTTGTCATTTGGAATACAGTCTCTGGAAGTTCTCTGATGAAAGGTCAGCCAATTGTACATGTTTGTCCTCTAACAGTGCTGCACTTTCCAACCCTTTACAGAAGCCACTTTCTGCCAGTGCTGTGTTTCCTATTTTTGTGATGAAACACTTCCAAACTACATCGAACTTATAGACAGTATAAAGAACGGTCCGTGATCTCAGCTCTCATGGGGTTTGGAAGAGACGTTGTGAAGAGCATCTACAGTCCTGCTTCTTCCACCTTTGGGGTAATCAATGTGGCTCATTGTTGGAGCTGTCAGTCTCACAATACCTGTCAATCAAAGCAGCCATGCTGTACATTCTTCAGAATTTAATTTGAGCAGGTGAGTTGTATAAAAATTCACCCTCAGTACAGTTGTCATGAACGGAGAAATTAGCTACAGAGACCAAAACAGTTTTTTGTACCAGGCTGTAAACATGTTTATTTCTGCTGTGAAGTTGGACATTTCAACATGGGGACTTATGGAGACTGACATATTTTGTAGCCAGCCTTAAGTAGCCATTTGATAAACTACATTTTTGGGCACTTCCGCATAGGCTTCACTTCACAACCACTTGAAACACCCTGGGTGCAATGGATGAGATTTGTAAAAGCTGGGTGCATGACAACATACATAATGAACACCTATGTACCTTTAATATCTAAAGTTCTTTGTCAAGGACAGGAAGTAGGTTGTAATACCAGTGTGAGGTTGAGGTGGACGACTGGTGACCACGTTTTGCCTTTGGCACCAGTAATAAACATAATCAGAACTATATTATATGATATCAACAGTCTGTTTGACAAGTGGGTTAGACAAGCGTCTGATGCGTCACTGGTTTCCCACCTGTGAACACTGCCAGCGGTGTTCACACTCATGTGGGGTTTAGTTTTTTCTCCTCTGCACCACCTGGGCGGCAATTTGTGCCAAAATTGGCCATATTGTCAAATTGCGTGTGTGTGTTTGTGTGCGTGCTGGATGTGGGTTGTTGCCTAAAATAGCAGATGAGATGGACGGAGAGTGGAAAGAGGGGTTCACGTTGAGGAGTGGAGGGCAGGAAATGAACGGGAAGAAACGGTTTATGCTTTGAAGTGAGGACACGTTGAAGACAGACGGCAGATACTGTAGATAGATGATCTCTCTCTCCGTGAGGTGGTGTGTGAATATGCAGATTCCCCTCCTGTCTCGATTGGTGAGGTAACATTTGGAAGAAAAAGCCTGCGGTGAAATGCAGCAGGATGAATACATGAGGAGCCTACGCAACAGTACTTTATGAGACATGGTATTTTTCCCCTCCATGAAAATCTTCCAGATATGCTAAATCTGCTTGTATAAATGATTAATGAAGGTTTTTAGACTTTTTTCAGGCCTCAAAGCATGTTTAATAAATACATAAGGACGGAAATGTTCATTATTGCATCACGAGTTATTGGACTAATATATTTTGTCACACTCATTTTAGTCAGAAAAATGCTGCATTCAAAGACATAATGTCAGCTTTACATAGTGAGTAACAGCTTAACCGTTTCTTATTGTTCAGATTCATAACATTATAAGCTCCATGTTTGGAAATTGTTTTATATTTTTCACACTTAGACTAAACTCATGCCAGTCCAATCCCATTGCATTGGTATACAAATCTATCTCGACTATAACAAGTGGCAGACAGCGTCTATTCAAACAACCATTACTCCCCTGACACACTTATTTAAAATATTCATGAGTCCTAATTAGTTGTCACACATGATGTTAGCAGTGTGTCAGCGGCCTTATCAACATAGCACCACATTTCAGGAAGGACCACATTTGCAGCCGCTCTCTGCTCGCAAACTCTTTACTTCATTAGTGTTTCCCGTTCTCCATCTCTCTTTTATTTCCCTCCTCCTTTCTCTCGATTTCTGGTAAAAATAGAATTCATTTTCAAGCCCAGGCACCATCATTCTGCAGCAAAAGTGATGAATCTTCTTCCCTGCCACTAATTGTATTTTTTATTTTTTTGCTATTTTATTTGTGTATAAAAAAATCATGTTTTGTTTCCCCTCTCTTTCCTCCTTAAGGAAGGTGCTAGGGGCAAGATATTCTTATTGTGTCTAAGGAGAGGCAAGATTGGGAGAAATTGGGTGTCAGACTCCAGTTTGCAGTGTGAATTGATGGCAGGCAGAACACATGGCTCCTGGCCTTGCTAATAGATGGAAATGAACCCTAACATGAATCTGAGGCTACAGGCACAAATAATAAACAGGCTCTGTGGCCTCGGATCTGTTTGAGCATGGAAAATGTCAACAGCTCGTTGTCTCAGAGACTTGTTAATTGTGTGCTCTTTCGTGCATCGGGGACATTGATTTACATTACATTTCAAGTGTTTTTTTTTTTGTTGTTGTTGTTTCTTCCTTCACATTTATGCTTTTGTCTATAAAATCTACAAACATTTTAATACTGATATTTGTAAGTCCACGTGGGAAAACAACAGTTCTAGTTGTTTTTCCAGAATGTGGCATTCGTTCTCTTGTTTCATCGACTATGGAGGAGAGGCGGCATAAACAGAGAATGAAGACTAATTACAAAATCACTAAGAGAGGATGTTATTCTTCACAGATGCCCTGATGTGTAAAGATGGTATGAGAAGAGAGCTGAGCTTCAGCTCTGCTTATTCCTTTAACCTTAACCATAGCAGTGACGGATCAAAGGGTCATTCTGGAAGGCAATGACAAAAAATGAAGAGGATCTGTTTATTTACATATTTTGTTTTATTTTTTAAGACCTTTTTTTAATATAGATTTTCAATAACCCTAAGTCAACAACTGGACTGCGACAGAGAGTGTACCTGCACTCTGAGCCTCCTCTGCAGTACAAATGAATAATAACACATGAAATGTGTGAAAAATAATTTACCCTCTTCATCTCTTACCTTTGGTTATATCGGATTGTCGTTTTTCTGTGGAAATCCTGCCCACACATTATACAGCTTTAATTCATCCCGTTGATGGCAGCCAGGCCATTCAGGGCTCGGCACAGAGGGAAGGTATTTGAGGGAGAGGATGTTGAGGCGGAATTGGTATTCTCACAGGCTCTGTGTGAGTGTGGCTTTGTTCCAAAGTGGTGTGAAGAAGATGGACAGAGAGAGAGGGGGGGGGGCACGGGGGAGGGAGGGGAAGGGGGCACTTTCTGGTGAAGGTCAGCGGGTTAAGCCGATGGGGATCCTTGGAAATGGGCCCCTACCGAAAAGATGGTAATGCCCCAAGCCATGATTCATCGCAAAGGCATCCATCACTCTGTATGTGTGTGTGTGTGTGTGTGTGTGTGTTTACAATGACGTCATCCCATCAGTCCTCAGGCTGTCAGGGGCTGACAGGCAGGGGCTGTGGAGGAGCAGTGTTTTCATTTCAACAGGCAGAGACATGGACTGCCACAGAGGAGGCGGGGCTGCTCTCTGAATGACAGGTGCCACGCTGTTCGCTGCGCTCATGGGAAATGGATTTGAGGTTGTCGTTGGCCGTCTGCGCGCTGCTTGGCGGCAGCACAAGTGGCATGACTAGACAGACGAGCTCCAGCAGAGCACATTAGCTACTTTTGGTATTTTTATTTCTTCATCTACTTCATGTTCAGTGTCTGGAGCTCAAGTTTCATTTTAATCACAGTTTACTTTATATAGCTGTCCCCTGCCGCCGTCTCGCTCTCCCCAGCGTAGTCTGATTCAGGTTAATTGAAGGGAGCTGCTGTGGGAGACGGGGAGATGAGCTGTAACTATCAATATGGGCCAGAGCCCACTTACCAGTGCTCAACCGGCCGCAGGACTTAAACATAGCTTTATTACTGTCATGAATTTGTCTCAATCTCGACTCCAACCTGAATAATCCAAAGTGTCTGGTTTTTATGCTTCGTTTAGTTTAGCTCTGTTGGAGCTGCTCTGATCAATAAACAATTGATACTGTGATAAGTGTAATGTGTCGCTTGTAGTGACAAACTCACAGACGTATCACTGGACTTTGCAGTTCCCCAACAGCTCTGTGGAGCGTTTCACTGTCACACTGGTTTTGATGCCCGGCAGTGTTACTGTTTTGGTTCACGCACTCCCTCGCTGCTTTCATCAACCTGATCTCTAGCTGCAGTCGCAAAGTTAGCAGCTCCAGTGCACATAGAGGAACATCTAGCAGCTAAAGAACCAGATATTTCCCTTGGGAGACAAAAACAGATGTGGACATGCATTCAGCAGGTGACTCTTAATGTGTCTCTGCATGGATGCACATGTTGCTCAGAGCTGGCTGGATGTGTAAAAACAACAAAAACATGTTCACTTCGACTTTATAATATGATCAAATGTCAGTGTTGAGAGACAGTTAGAAAGTTAAAGGGGTTAAAAGATGCATTGATTGATTTTTGACCACCAGGGGGCAGACAATCTCCAAAGACACAGTGTCCTGACATATAATTACTTTAAAGTTGTTTTGCCTAGCGTGTTTCTGTCCACCTGATGAATGGATGCACGGATGTGCACGGATACAACACGTTTCGAGCATCGGAAGCGCCATTGTCCTTTTCAGAAGCATCCCAGAAGTGTCTTTCCACTCTGCCCCGTGGAGAATACGTGGCTGTTCTATTTTTGAACAGCCTGCGTCAGTCTGCACAGAGCAGCTTGAGCTGGCCGGAAGTCAGACAGAGAAATGGCATAGAGAATTTGGTCAATTTTCTCAGTGCAGCTTCCAATCATAAAACAACCAAAAGAGAAACAATTACAACTACATATATCTTAACATAACATCTTTACATATTTAAACCAAAGAAAAATGACCAGTTAACAAAGTCTGGAAAGGCGAAACGCTCTGCTTCTGAAATACTCCTGGTGGGGTTAAAAGTCGAGCGGAGAACGAAACAAAACAGCATCGTGGCTGCAGTCTGATGGAGATGTGCCTGGTGGGCTATACATGTTCCACCAGCCTCCAGCTAGTTGCTAACTTTGTTCTGTGCTAGGAACAACTGTTGATTGATGGAGCTTTAAGTTGTCTCAAACCATCAAACATGGCATCAGAAAAATGGATTTCCTCTGCAGTGTTTTGGCAGCCCAAACGGTTGGCGGTGCGAGCAATCAAAAAACAATCATATACTGATGAATGCCTTTGAATATCATTTTATAGTGAGCAATAAATGAAATGCCAGGACAATGTGCAGATGTTTGACTAGCTCATTAGGCTGTGAATAGTCTGATGTTTTTGTCCATTAGCAAGAATTTATGCAGAGGCTAATCATCCAAAATCATGAACTTCCAATCCTTCAAGCATCAATACACTCCATGATCTGTGAAATAAGAGATCTATTTATACACTTTAAACAGAAAGAAGCACTCAGCGAATTTTAACTCAACATTTTGTCCCCAGAAAGATTTTGGCAGTTCTCTCATTAAATGTGCTTAGACCGTTTTATTTCCATTTAAATTCCTAAAGAGCTATATTCTCTGCATGGAGGATGGAGAGGAAAAAAATGTGATTAACTCAAAACTATATTTTCTCAGCAGAATTCCTCACTGAGACTCGGGGCTGTACAGTGTTTAGGCGCTTCTGCTGAGCTTTAATTACAGCGAAATGAGGATCCGAAAGAGCTCGAGTGATATCTGCAGGACGTATCCATGCCTACAATAAAACTGTCTTAAACTGCACAAAGGTGCTTCACATGAGCTACATAGTGAAATCAGTTTTTTTCCCCCCTGACGTTTACTGTTTATTCGAGTCCTCCATTTGGCACCCGGATAACTGACCTAGTTTAGTGTTGACTTTTGGTTGGCCTCAGTTGCAGGATCTGCTGAATGTTGGGTCCCCCTTCAACCGATTGTCCTGGGAAGGGCCTGCTGCCGGCCCTCTTGTGTATCACACTAAAGCCTTTGGGAGAAGGCAGAAGAAATAAATAGAAAGCAGACAGAAAGATGGATGGATTGGTGTTATTCTATATAATGGCAGACTTTCCTTTTTTTTTTTTTTTTTTTTACTTTAGACATTTAGGCAACCTTCCTATTTGGGCAGTGAGATCAGAGAAGAGGAGGAGATGGAGGAGGATGAGTAAAATGAGGCCAGTGACACACAACAGGAGGTCCTCTGGCACTTTGCATATATACATTTCATGCCAAGAAAGGGACATCTCTCAAACCTCTTAACAAGAGCCAGTGTGGCATGTGTGTGTGTGTGTGTGTGCATGCATTAGTGTGTTTGCAGTGCAGTCGTGCAGCGCTGCCGCCTGCATCCATAATTAAGCCCAAGACACGACCATCAACGGGAATATAATTGGCCAGTCGAAGTGAGAGGGGTGGGGTGAGCGGGGGGGGCAGAGTGCTGCAAACTTTTTCGAGCGAGAGATGGAGAGGGGAAGAAAGAAGAAGAAGATGGAGAGAAATCCATTTACATGCTAATGCCGTTCCTCAGCCCTTCAACCGCCTCGTTGGGTACCTTGCCCGCTACCCTCGAATAAGCTCTTGGCTGGCAAGCCGGTCGCCATGTTTACACAATAAACAAACAGCAATGAGGTTAAAGTCTTTTCATGCATCTTTTTGTGCGTACCTACAGTATTAGCAACAGTCAGATGTTGCGTAACTGTATGTGAAGGACTCAGCTGATTGCTTTTCACTGTCTTTGTCATCCCTGAGGGTTTTTTTTTATTGTTTTTGTCTCCTAGGCGACAGAGTGGGCACCGGACGAGGAAACCAGGAGGTCCTGTCAGAGCAAAGGCAAAACAGAGGTAACCTCCATCCCGCCCCCAATTACAACACTTCATGTCAGTGGCGCCTGGCTTACACAGAGGCCATCTTGATATCTTCTGGCTCTTGTGGCGAGGGCCTTATGAGCCTCATGGGAGGACTCTGTACAGAGCAGCTATTTCATACCCTTCAATCAGGAGTTGTTTTTCTTGTAGTGAAGAGAAAGGGCAAAGAGAGGAGAAGGAAAACAGACTCAGGCAAGATAGTGAGACACAAAAGAACTGCCTTTCAAGTATGTCTGATAACCAGCGCCATGATCAGCTGGCTTATTTCGATTATTTTGTGAGAACTGATTGCGACGTCATTCTTATCTCCTGCGGCGCCTACACAGCGAAGGGTGATACCTAATACACAAAACAGACAATCAGTTCTCTGCAAAGCCTGCACCACTGCAATTACCTCAGTCCTTTGCCACAACACAAAGCAGCAGCGTTTACAAAAAAATGATACTTACATAAAACATTTGATTACAAATAAATCTATTTCACGCCTTTGTTAAAACAAATTTGACTCTTCTTACTGAAACACGCACTTGACTTATTGTAGAGCATCTGTCAATGCCACTTTCAGCTCCATTCAGCTGCCAACGAATATTCTTATTTTTGAACAATGGACTTACGAGAGCGAAAGCATGCAGACGCTGAATTGCTTTGCTCCGCTTTTGCTTTCCGTGCTCTGCTATAACTTTCTAAAAGTTTTCCTTTTTTAACACGTCTCTGCAGATTGAGTGTCAGAACTACATCAGAGTCCTACTGGTGAACAAGACGGAGGTGATGACCTGCGGAACCAATGCTTTCCAGCCACTATGTATCACCAGAGAGGTATGGATAAGTTTGTGCTTTGTGGTGTGTCATTTTGTTGTAATTCGGCGAAAACACTATACTCTTAACCTGGCTACTCTCCCTTTCTCCCCCTCTCTCACGTTTTCTCGCAGGTGGGAAACATGAGCAGCGTCCTGGAGCGGGTAAACGGTGTTGCGCGATGCCCGTATGACCCTCGCCACAACTCCACGGCGGTGGTGACGGAGAGCGGAGAGCTGTACGCCGCCACCGTCATCGACTTCTCTGGCCGTGACCCCGTCATATACCGCAGCCTGGGCGGCATGCCACCTCTGCGGACAGCACAGTACAACTCGAAATGGCTCAATGGTACAGTAACACAGCGAAATGCATAGCTGAGAGTATACTTTATTTATTTATTTATTTTAGTTCTTGCAGAAATACTATAACATTATTCAGAGTTTACTGGTTTGAGTTACAGCTTCGTCAGTGTTTTGTCTGAGCCGTGAGAAGTCTAATCAACCAGGATTAGTAATCTGATCGGGTCTAAAGTCACGTTGGACTTCAAAATAATCCACCCAGAGTTAAATCGTAGGGTAAAGACTCTTGTCAAACAATAAATACCCTCTGTTACTTTAAGCATTTTCTGAGGGTGCAGACGGGCCAAGTATGCACTTGCTTCCAACACAATCGGCACTTTTGCTACAGCCAAGATAGATCAATCCGACAGGGGTGTTTTTCAAAGGATTACAAAGACTGTTTGGATTCACAGTTGTGTGTGGACCACACAGTACAGGTTAAGCATAGGAATTGGCAGGATTCATAGAATGGCGGAGGACATGAAATGCTGTCAATCCTGCCGGTGTCCGTGTCAATAATCTCCCTGCTGCTGACACCGTGCCTTTTTCCTCTGAACACACGGCAGCAGAAATCCATTCATCCACATCCTGACTCCAGCAGAAATGCAGATGGACCTTCCACTGGAAGAGGCTGTCATGTACCGCTTTGATATGCAGAAAATGATTAGATTACTGGATTCATGGGAGTGAAGGTGATTGACAGTAGATGCACTTCCTGGTTGAGTTATGAATATCAGGTTGTTTTATTTAAACAGAAGTCACAGAACCTAATATTAAAACCTGTTTAACATTTTGCTGTTCAAATCTCACTTTCAGTTTTTTTCCATTAGCTCAATTTGCTTTTGTTCATCCACTGGCGATCATTAGTTGGACGAGGTAATGCAGCCACACTGTTTCGCTCTTCTCATTGCATCCTTCAGCACAGTCAGAGAAATACAGAATGAGAAAAAAAACATTTGAAAAAAATTGAAAATAACTCATCACAAGCTTGAAGCTTCACCCAACAAATGATTGAAGGGCAGACCTCTCAGAAGTTCACAAAGTGACTGTGCTGCTGTCTGAGAGGTTCATGTGTAAGCGGCGATGAGACAAGGACGAAACAATAAAAAGAAAAAAGGATTTGTTGCAGGCTCTACAGTAAAATTCCCATATCAATATAACTGCAGCTACGATTAATGATTATTTCAGCTTTTATCAATGTGTCCATTAAACATTAAGTCTTAAAATGTCCATCATGATTTCCCAAGAGTCCAAGGTGACGTCTTCAGACTGCTTGCTTTGTCCCAAGATATTCAATTTACAATGAAAGGAAACTGAGGACAGCCACAGCGGCAAAGACTCACCAAATGCTTGACATTTTCTGCTTGATAAAAGGCTTAATCCAATAATCCATCATCATCATCAGTGGTGTCGATGATTAATTAGCTGTCTTATGACTAATGCACTAATCAGGCGATCATCAGCACTAAATATAACTAACAAATATTCACATAGGTCAGGCCAGATGAGAGAGCAGCCTATATGAACAATTTGGACTGTAGAGAGTTGAAGGAGAGACATGGATGGACAAGATGAAATGTGAAGAGTGAAGGTGGTAGGTGGGAGAGTGTGAAGGTCTGTGTGTGTGTGTGTGTGTGTGTGTGTGTGTGTGTGTGTGTGTGTGTGTGTGTGTGTGTGTGTGTGGAGGGGTGAGAGAGTTGCAGGGCAGGGAAGAAGATGAGGATGAGCACAGAAGATAGACTGAGGAGTCAGTGAGCGATGTAATTATTCCTCACGGCAGGGAGAGGGTGAAATTACAATACACAGCATGCTTCACACCATGCAGAGACTCTGCCTGTGTGTGTGTGTGTGCACTTCTGTGTGTATGTATGTATTTAGACAAGCTGCAAGTGTTTTCATGTGTGTTCAAGCTATGTGTGTGTGCTAGAGTGTGACACACACACACAAACACACACGGAGAGAGAGTATGTGGGAGGGAAAAAGATGAGTAGCAAAGTAGATAGTGTCTTCATAAGCATAATCACAGCTGGCTGCACACACAGTCAAACACACATGTTGCGCTTCCACTCTGGCTACACACTCACACACATACACACACACACACACACACACACACACACACATACACACACACACACACACACATCCATGCCATCACAGACAAAGCCTGCTTTGCTCCATGGCTTCACTGAGGGTTATGGACTTGTGTTCCTGGTGGATTTGGGGTGTGAATGAAAATCTCATTTCCAGCTCTAAGCCTCTCCACTTTAGGAGAACCGAAAGCGGGGAGGAGGGGGTCCGGGATCTAATCAATCTGTTCCCTTATTGGATTGGTAGCCTGCCAGGCTCCGACCAACAGTGTCCCATCATGCATCTGAATGACACGGGGAGCTATAGAGTTTCCCGTGAAATAATCTAAACAATTCCTCTGTACTTCTCCCAATCCCCTAAAGACTGCAACAGCATTTTTATTTCTATGTATGTCATTCGCTGCCACTCTCACTTTCGTAAAAAAAAAAAAAAGGTATAGTCAAAACAATGTAAACTAAAGCAGGAAATGTCACAATCTCTGAATATAACCTGCTAACACAACCTGTCAAACATTTTTCATACTAAATAGCTTTGGGTGCAACATAATGAGGAAACATCTATATATATATTTCATATTTTTTCCTCCAGCTTTTCACTGCCAACACATGTAACATGTCATATTCATACAGATGGACACGGTGGCCATTATAACCTGTCACTTCTCACTGTTATCCTCCTGATATCTCCATGCCAACGCCATTTTCCACTGCAGCTACCACCACCAGTCAGACCTCTTTCCCTATGTGCTGAGCCCTCGCTATTGTTATCTTTACTATTATCTTTCAGTATGTGTTTATTAGGGCGGATGCGTTCTCCAGTGCAATCTTTGATGCTGCATTTCATTGTAATTTTCTCGTGTACTTGCAAAAGATGAAAATATATTTCCTTAAAAATGAGAGAACTAAAACACATAAATACAGAAAGGTTACAGCACAGAGCATTAAAGTGCATTGTGTGTGTCAACCGGTGACCAACATTGGTGCGTGTGGGTTGGGCTCAGTGTGTTGATGATGCTGACTGCGTGTGGGTAAAAAGCTATTCAGTATTCTGCTGGATTTGGCACAGATGCTCCTGTACCTTTTCCCAGACGGCAGGAAGGGAAACAGACTGTGGGAAGGCTGGTGGAGGTCCTCGATGATGCTGGAGGCTTTGCAAACACAGTATTGATGGTAAATCTCCATCAGGATGGGGACAGGGTCACCAGTGATGCTGCTAGCTGTCTCCACTATCCTGTTAAGATGGTGTAACAGAAGTATCTCATGACACTCACTGTATAGAGCAATATATAATAATATTATTTACAAAAACTCAACAATGCCCACCATGAGCAAGCACTTGATGACAGTGGCAAGGAAAAAATGTAAACTTTAAGAGGCAGAAACAACAAGCTGAGCCCTCATGGTGGACAACCATCTGCCACTGTTTGAGTTTATAGAGGAGGACATGGAGGAGGGAAGGGAGAGGACAGAGAGAAAGAGAGGGAGAGAGTCGGTTACCATGATGAAGTGAGGCCATAAGTTAGAATACTGGTGCTTCTGTAGAAGGTGACGAGGACTGGGGTGGGGAGACTTGCCCTTTTATAGTCTATGGTGGCAGATCGAGCAGCTGTTGGGGCTTTTTAATGATGGCCGAGGTGTTAATGGTTGGGATCAGATTGTTCACAAGGTGCACTCTCAGGAACTGACCCTCTCCACAGCAGCGTCGTCCATATTTAGCAGCATATGATGGTGCCTGCCAGCTTTCCTGAGGTCAATCACCATCTTGTATGTTTTAATCATGTTGAGGGAGAGTTAGATATGACCATAACCATTATATTATCTGTTAACGTTAACCAAGTACTTTAGTCGCATAAACCTTTGAAGGTTAGAATCAGGCAAGGCGGGGCAAGTGAGAGGAGGAACCAGAGAGTGTTCACTCCTCTCACTTGGTGTACTTTGAAGAACCCTTGCTGCTTGCTGCTGTTTAAGATTCGTTGGAATACAGATTATTGGTTCTTTAAGTTGACCCTTAACAACAAAAGGGCCGGTTTGAACTGAACGTATAGCTTTAATTTGGCTGCTATTCCTAACCTATTGAGTAACATATGGCTGCATGTGGAAATTATTCTTATGTTGCCATTTCTAATTATAAAGGGTCATATTCTACAACTACTTTTACAGAGGGCCATTAGTAATGCGATAATAATTTAGATATTGTAATAAATACATCTACTGAATTACTTTTTATTCGTTTACCCGATGTTGTATTTAAAAGTATATATAATACTTTAATTCTAATTATTACATTTTGAATAAACTCAGGGACAAATACTATTTACATTAAACTCTGGGAAGAATTTGTTGAATGAATGGTTCTTCGAAGAATTGATAGAAGGTTCCTCTTAGAACTAAAAAATGTTCCCCTATGCCACCGCCATGAAGAACCACTTTATATTCAACTCAAACTTTTATTTTTGAGGATGTTCAGAGAGCCAAGGAGAGTGGTGTCAGGTTCTGAGATCTGCTGAGGCAGGAGTCAGGCCGGGACAGCTACGGACATGAGAGACAAAAGTTAGCAATAAATCTAAGCAAAGAGGCTTTAGTTAAAAAGATGAACTGGGGAGCAGAGTGCACGAACTGTTCAGACTGGATATGTAAAGCAGAGACACCCACACACCTTAATCCACTTCTGCTCCTGGTTTAACAAGCAAGAGGTAGAGCTGGACATTCAGAATCACAAACACAACATGAATAAAGACGGCATAAAAATAGCCCTGTATGGTGTCACAAGCATCCTCTTCACATTAAAGGATTGCCTTTGCACGTGTTTGTGCGAATGCTAAACAGCTTTGCTCTTTGTACTGTAACTATGTTTGATCTGAAGCGTCACATGATGGCAGTGACGGCAGCTTCGCTCCTCCAGCACCCAACCAGCCTGCCAGATTGAACAATCTGTTTACCACTCAGCGGGACGCTGGAAAAACTCTATCCGTCACATTTGCACCCACGCAGCCTCGGTAATGTGAGGCAGAATCTGTCAGCTCCACCTGCCCTTTGCCTGACAGTCAGTACAGTGTGCATAAACACAGGTATGCAAACACTAAAAGACCTCGGTGTACATCAACAGAGCAGCTCAGGCGTGCTGCGTACACACATCCATTACATAGCTGCTACATGCATGAACACAATTAGCTCCCGCACACGGACTTCAGCTGTAGGGAATGTACTAACATTCCAGGGATTGTCTTTTCAGCCTCAGCTACAGTAATTGACAGTGACCCAACAGGCGTGACACCACTCGCTTGTTCATCTGCATGCTTGTTAGCACCAATTAACTCTCTGAACGGGGATGTACATCACAGTGATTGGTTGTTGGTTGTTTTTGGTCACATATATGAATACTTAATGATAACTATGGGCGTAATGCATAACAATAGTAATAACAAAGGGTTTGTTCTATTTTCTTTAACGACATTTTTGCTCATTAAGCCTTAGATTATAAATGTGTATCGAGGATGCACTAATGAGGGCCTCCACTTCTTTAGATCACCTGTTTAATGAGCCACCACGGTCATCCGACTTTCTTGCAGAATAACTATGATTATCAAACTGTAGGACTTCTGCCTTTAATATAGAACTTGATTTAAGTTAACCAGAAAGTTTGGAGCTGATTGTCTCTATCTTAAAATCGTGTTTGGACACCAGAAGTGTCTTCACCTGCAATCGTTCCAAACCACAGGTTGTTGTTTTTTTTTATCTTAGATGTGAAATGGAATTACGGGGCTGCTGTATCTGTGTGTTCCTGCTCCATTTCAAATCTTATTCTCTTATAAAAAGCCTCGCTATCCCCTCAGGCACATTCCATCATAGCTGTTAACAGTTCATGTCCACTGTGTGTGTGTGTGTGACTGTTCTCTCTCTTGTTTTTATTATTATTATTTTTGTTTATGGACTTATGCACGCATCTGTTCAAATTAAGATTCATTCCTCCATATGCTTTTGCACTTGTGTGCATGTACGAGTGTGTGATATCACTCGCAATAAATGGGTCCCAGCGGGGAGCTGAAATGACAGTAGCAGAGGAGTATTTTCTGTTTCATCGTTTCTGCGCACGAGTAGTACTCGCCTGAAAGAAGAAGAAAAACACAGAGTTAGA